>NC_060243.1:17406541-17709571 GCF_021155785.1 Neodiprion fabricii
GCAGTCGAATGAGATTAATTCAAAAATGACGTGGAGTTCTTTAGACTCGGGTGCGTATACGCCGGCGTAAACGCGGAGGGCCGAGAGCTGCTTCCCTTCTTTGCACCCCAGAAGCGGTCCACTAGTCTTCATGGCACAAATACTCTTCGTTGAGCACCAATGCAATGCCTCAGAGATTGGCCTCAATTTTCTCTTACCCTAGGTTACCGGGTATTCAAATTAACGTTTTTTTACCTGAATTTCCTAAATTTTGGAAACCCACACCGGAAGTGCTCGGAACATACATTGATTGGTTCACTGTCAGAAAAATATGCTATGGACTTCTACAGACTATAATTTGGCGCTTATAAAACACTATATGATGTGTATCCAACGCTACTTAATGTCAATCTAACACTATCCTAATGTCAATTTAATACTATCTGATGTTGAATTTTTCGAATTGATCAGAAAAATTGTTCTCCAGTAGTTGACACCGATCAATTTTGGACGAATTTATTGCTACTACTTTTACTTTGGTTTTGGTACTAGTGGGAAATACACACCGAGAGAAATTTTTAGCTCTGGTTAGTCCTTAACTATTTCGATTTTTTACCACAATCGAAAAATATAGTTCTAGGTACAAAATGAAAATCAGTTTTGTAATTGTTACCCGAAAGTCTGGTATCTGTTACTATTCTTTCTCATTATGATCACTGTTACTATATTTTCTTGCAACTGTTGCGAAAATTTAATGCTTGTGCAACAATAAATTGACGTTGAAGCCTTATTCAACTAAAAACGTAGAGTAAACCAAACAAACTGATTTTGCGTTGCAATTACCAAAAACGGATCGACAATAGCGTAAAATGGTTACGCTTACCTCGTTTTTCGTAATTCTAATAATATTCAAACAGTTTTTTGAACGGTACCTGTTTCACTGAATTTGTCTAGTTACTATAACAAATGAAAATCTTTCTCAGTGCACATATTTATACGGAATAATTTTCAGGGATTTTTATTCGGGAGGATAAAACAAGGTTAAATGCAATAATGATGACGACAGCGGTAAAGGTACATTGGGAAGAACCCTGCCGAGTATTTTCATTCCTTTTACTTGGTCTTCCAGGCCCGTTTGTCGACCCGTCGTGTCTTTTTTACACTGGATGTATGAACGCTCGAGTGCTCTGCACCCACAACGATTCTATACCTGAGCCTATAGTAATATCAAAACCACATCAAGAACAAATCTAACATATTGAAAAATAAGAATGAAAAAAAAAAAAAAAAACACATAAAAGGCAGACACTGCTTCGGGTCTACCGCTCGGCGGTGGTTGAATTCTCTTGTGGTTCTTCCGCCTCATTTCCGCGAGAAGAAGTGAACACGATTGTGGCCAACTTTTCACCGTGCTTTTATGATCCTTTGGTTGATTCGTTAAATCGAATTTTACAAAAGGACGTTACGCCGTGATCCGTCAAATTTTTTTCCTCTCCTTTTCAACTCTCCTCGTAAAACTGCTGGCGTATAATAACCACTGAACTCGAAAATTTATATATATGACTGAAAAATTCAACCATATCCACACAAAAATACCGAAACGAAGCATTTACGTTGTAAGCGGCACAATAATCACATTGAAGAAATTTTAATAATCTATCCTTTGCCAAATTGCTGTCAATATCTTTGGTATTGGATGATTGTTCTCTCTTCCAACCTCGTAGTAGTGTATCGAGTCTGCTAACAAGCCCTTTTTCTCAGGCGTGGCATCGGAGACCTTTTTCACACCGAGCCGAAGACAAGTATTGACAGTATGTATTGTCAGCGGGAACTGCTTCAGCTTTATATATTGACACACACGGTCTGATTCCTGCGGAAATGGATCGCGTTACCTCTTAGACGCGGGTATAGCTCGCCCTGTTTGACCAGACCGTCAGCCAAACGTCTCAGGTTTCATCGCTGCCGGGTTTGTGGCTGCAGGCTGATGCGCCAACATGACAGGTTAACTCTCTCTGTCAAAACAAACCTTCCGTTACACGCGGACCCCGTAGTTCTGAGTTCCCTTCAGTCACCCTGACTGACATTTGAGAGGAGCGGTTACACGTCGAGAGTGGAAATGTAACGCCAATTATTGGAGTCAAACCCGACCACATAGAGCTGAGAGAGTCTGGGCGAATTAGCATCAGGTGCGGAAGAGATGATGTTGGGGCCGGTAGCCTCGGGTGAATACTCATTCGGCAAGTTTGAAGGGTTTTAGAGGCTCCGTCGTCCGAGCACCTGGGCTTAAAGATGCCTGAAAGAGGTTTGGAGGACGCGTGGAGAACGAGTGCGCAAAGCCAGTGGCGGAGGGCGCTAACTACTCAAGAACTGGGAAAACTCTTGATTCCGCAATCCGTACAAAAGTCTCGCGGCAAACACCCGATATCCTTGTAGCATTTCAAGGAGATGATACTACCGGTGGTGGTGGTGGAGCTCGATGCTCGAGCCAGGGGAAGTGGAGAGCATATTTACAGCGAGATGAGTAGACGACGAAGGCGGTGGTTGGAGCCCGAAGCCTGCAAGCCTGGAAGCTACGGGGACCAGAAACAAGGGGCTACGGAGGGCCAGGAAGGTAGGGGGTCGTCGAAGCCTCCTCGACGGCTCTAGGATACTCCTTATCGAGATCCTCGTAGCCCTTGGTTCACAAGGACCATCCGCATCCTCTTCTCCCGCGTACTTTGCCTTCTCTCTCTCTCTCCCTCCCTCTCTCTCTCTCTCTCTCCCTCTCCCTCCCTCTCTCTCTCTCTCTCTCTCCCTCTCTCTCTCTCTCTATTTGCTCCTTCTCTACTTCGATGTTCAAGGGGCTGCGCGCGTGCGCGCGCATATGCCTACCTTCGCCTCCCCCCCACGAGACGCCCATATCCTGCGGTATTTTCAACCGTCGAGGAGGAAGTTCCTACCGTGGGTGTACCTACTACCTACCTGTCTGTATACCCACACCTACGTCGAGGGAAGTTTCATTCTCTTGTACTTACAAATAGGATATTATAATTGAATGTTTGTCGTTTACGACTCACGAGAACTTGGTAAAAGAGTATAAACGGTTTAGAAAATGTCCAGCGATGTTATTCCAGGTACTACGTTGTTAAAGAACAGAAGCATGTACTTAATTTTTTTGTTACAACTACGTAACTCGCTTTCATTTCGTACCCCGAACAATGTGTCTCAGTTACGATCAAAAATGGAAACATGATAATCTAGAAACGAAGATTTTTCTTGGTGTATTTACGTAGGTATTTAGTACCAATGTCACTTAATTATTCACTTTGTAAATCTTCATAAGCAAATAGAATTTTCTAATAATCATTATCGTTAATGAAGTTAACGTACCAGTATTGGTTACCACATAGCCACATTCATTGTCTCTAACTGAAGTTTACGGCTACGAATGGCATGAAGGTACTTTGACCTCCGTATACGCAAACTGTATTTTTTACGTACCAAAAATTTCTGTCATGTTCAGCGCAGCTATTCTGTTATAGTGGTGTGCTTGTTGGATCCATCTTCATCTAGCAATGCACCTGATAACAAGGCGATCCAATTAACGAGAAGTTGGGGAGTTATAACGTCCTGCGTACATCCCTACTCACTTTTCGACGGTAAAGCGAAAACTTCCAACTAGTGTGAACGTCGCACATGAAATTGCGAAATGCTGTCTTGAAGCATCTTAAAATCTTTAGTGGAAGTGGATGGTGGAAGCAAAATTGAATGACTGCAGTAGTGACCTTTGCCTCAGTAACTATCGACTCTGTTATACTTGTTATCAGATCTGAGTTCTGGAAATCGGATTCTGGTTATCAACTTCTACGGTTGTTAGGTACTTTTATAAGCTGTTCAAATTATGATAATTGTTGTTTCTAACTCGTATTTATGCGTTCCAATTATGTTCCCAGTACTCGAGTGCGAGCGTATAATATGTGTGGAATAATTCGAGCAAATAGAGAAAGAAAGAGATAAAAAGGGAAAAGAAAACTCCTGTCTGAAGAATTTATATTCGAGAGCGACTGCATGCGTGTGGAGTGTTATCCTCGTGAAGGTTCAGGGTGGCAGCCTCGCAGACCTTGCGGTAGAGAGGTGAGTCCGTGGTCCATAGGCACGGCTGCTGAGGGTCCTTGCTTTGGCTCTACGACGGAGTTCGGCTGAATGCCCCTCTATAGCCGAGTACGTGCTTCTAAGTGCATCCTGATTTTCAGAACCTCTTTGATTACATGCACTCAACCGACAGTATTCAGTTAAATACGCGTCATATCCTCTTATTGCTTTCGTATTCCGTTTCTTCTCGTAAATTTCACCCCTCTGTAAGGTTTGTAAGAAAATTTTATCACCTTATCGAAAATCTATCGGTTCATTCTTTATTCTCGGTCCAACACCTTTTTTTTTTTTTTTGTGAACATCAGTCACCCGATTTCTCCACTTTGCCGTTGTTTGACTGAAAAATTTTATCGATGGAACATTAGGCATAAACGTCTGGGCAAGATGAACAGTTTTGTTGTTTTGGAGAATGTTTGTTCAAAGTTGAAGATTATCATTATCGAAGTATTTGGATGTACGATACTCACTCAGTCTTCGTTGTGTCTTCACCAAGAACTCTCCGTATGGGTGATTGTCACTTTCGAAAATTTATTCGAAGAAAAATTTTTTCCTCAAAGCTCTTCGTGGTCCTGTAAACAAGAAAAGCTACACTGCATTTCCACTGATCTTTGATCATGCATTTCAAGTTATAATGAACTACCCCAAGTAGTTCAAAAATTGAAAGATGTATGGCTATAAGTGCAAAACAGTTCGTTATCCGTAGGGTCCGTAGGTCGTGAGGACCGTCGAATGACTAACAGCTTTTTGGCACAGTGTCCGATGCGATTTTATCGGTGTAACGTTAAGCGCTGCACCTCTTATCGCAGGTGTATAAGGAGGTGTGTTGATTTATTTGAAAAGTGAGTACTGGATGGGAATGTGGCTTGGGCATAAAAGGGGAAGTGAGGCGGGGTGAAATGGTGGAGGTAGGGAGCAGGGAAGAGAGCCCTCCACCGGAGAGTCCTACACCACCGACCAAGCGCCAGCCTAGTTTCAGAATTCACCGACGTTAAAACCAACGAAGCGAGTTTTACCCGTGATTCGCATGATGGCTTGATTGCTTGCTTTATTTCGTCCATATTTCTATACTCTCACCTAGTATTTTGCTTCGTTACTTTGGAGTAGTTATTTTCATTTCTGTTTTCGCATATTGACGCAAGATGTTTCATCTATTACCATTTTTCATCGATTCTCTTGAAGATCCATTTCCGCTTTGACAAGACTGAGAGGTGATAAAAAAACATGCCAATATCATCAACAGTTCCACTTTCAACGACGGAGTCAACTTGTTCTGATTTTTTGTTTAACCAGTTATCAATTCGAAGCTGTAAACTTCGATTATAAAAATTTTTTCGAGCACCAAAATCGTATTAGTTCCGAATTTCGATGGATCAGCGTTCAATTTGTTCGTGAACTTGAAACGTGGTATAAAAAAATCATTATAGGATGTGAGTCATAAATCTAACCACGCTGTTTTACAAAACATATTAACACTATTTGAAATTTATTTTAGGCGATATGTGTGCCAGTTCCCAGTTGCGAACAAAATGGGCAGCGATCTCTCAAAAATCGGATCCGAAATACTATGATTATGGTATTAAAAAAACTGAGCAATAATATTATTTTTTCGAAAGAAGTTTTTAATTTTATTTCACGTAGAGAAGAAATTCTCTTAATGTAATTTAAATTCAATTAACTGAAGATCAACTTTCTAAGCCTCGATTTCGTCACTTTCTTATTAAAAAAAAGATATTCTTAAATTTGAATTTATTTGATTAAACGTAACGTGGCCCACTTTCAACTGAATTTTATTTTAGTGAAAGACAAGTTGACTTGTAGATAAATATGAAATTGAGAACTACTTACAATTAGTCGGATTGAGAAAATTCCAGTCCATCTAATGAAATTATATCATTACGAGCTATCGATGAAATATTAACAGTTGGTTTGACCTTGTAACATACGTTAAACTCGCAAAGTATATTCATTTGGCTTTCATAAACGTTGATTGCTTCGTTCAATTTCTCTCCATTTGACTAAATTTACGATTTTTTTTCCTTCAATATTTTTTTGGTAACCCGAATAATCAATGTATTCATGTGGATGAAAGAAACTTTTCTTGATTCAACTACATAATTCGTTATTTCGTATAATCACTCGAAAATATTTCATGAAATCAAATAAATCGAAATTAATTACCGCTTCTTCAAATTTACCAAATTTTGTTCCTCAGTTTTATTTTAGTAATTTTTACCGTGGACTGTACCGTCTAAACATTCTTAATATCCGGCGGCTGCTCTCTCTGGCATATTGCAAGAACCGGGTTTTCATCCGATGAAGATGCTCCAGTCTATACATATAAGGTTTGATGTGAAATCGGTGAACCAGGGAGACGGAAGCTGGCAGCGTGGTGCGGTTCATGGATTGCAAACTCGTCGCGAAAGGCGGTGGCGTTGATTGGATCACCACAAGAATCGATACTTTCACGGCAGAATGAGCCGGTACCGTAGCCAACCCCGGAGTCCCGGCTCCTCTCCGCTTCCCCGTGACGGCCTCCTGGAGCATCGTCGAGTAGGTCCTCGAGAAAGCTCGTCCCCCATACCCTGCAGGGTCCTTGCGGAGCTACCCGCCCGCTCACTCGCCGGATCCTGTCCAGCAGGTCTCCATGCCAACGCGCGCTCGATAAATTGGTTCTCTATATCCAGGCACAAGGACGACGACTCCTGCAGGACGAATTCGCCTTCAAGAGTTAACGGGCGGGACGTTGTTATTCGACACCTGAGATAACGGAAACACCTTTGTCCTCAATTAGCATGGAAGTCGTATCACAGCGGCTACGATGTTCCCAGTATCCTCTCAGCAATCCTTCTTCGCCTTCTGCGCAGTCCTTAGGGATGAATTGACTGAATAGTCCGAGTCAAATGTCAGGAGAACAGAAAGAGAAAAAAAAAAACAGTTGGGAAAATCTCCAGCGGTGACGATGGTTGACATATATGAAACAAGAAGCCGTACTCTGTGATAACAATTGATTCGAGCAAATTCGAATTACACGAGATGAGATATCGACAATTTGAAAAATGGCTTTATAATTGCCTTAAGTCTTCAAAATTATTAACCTCGACGTTTTTAAATCCTGATATAATGTCTTGGGGTTGATGGGGTTATTGTTCAACATAAAGATCTTCAGAGATCGTGTAAGAAAATTTTTTCAAACTGTGATCTCAAAACTTGGATAAAAGTAGATTTTTCTAAATACGGTAAAATAGGTGATCGTCATAAATTACATTTGCGCGTTATGACTATACTGTAATGTGATACTTCTTGAATGTTTATCAGACACTTTTTGGAAATCTAATCAGCGATCAAAACGTACCAAAAAGTATAGAAATCGGATTCAAAACACCAGATTTCAAGCATTTAGCCCCCACGCTCAGGGAAAATTCAGTATTTGCAAAGAAATGTTATGGTTTAACGACCTTTTGACTGAAATGAATCACAGCTCGGAACTAACTTACAATAATTATTTGTTTTTCATTGAGAATTTAATAACACCGAGATGTAGAGAAAAATTTTGTCGGATAATCAGTCATCAATCATTATATCTGTTTAAAAAAACTTATTTTCCGGAAATAGATTTTGTAGTAATCTTGCCCCAAACTTTCGTTTCCAAAATGACAACATGCGACATCTCATATTTCGTTATATCTTCAAACCTTGATATGAAATTCTTGAAACCCAGCGTGGAAGATTGTAATCAGTCAAATTAACTAAATTATCCTAGAGAAAATTTCCACCGAAGGTTGTTCACTTCAATGTTTTTTTTTTCACTTAATCTTGTTTTGTTTATAACCATCCGGTGAAATCCCACCCACTTTTATGGCGCCTGGAAATCGTAAACACGCTATAATCTTCCCTTGAAGTCAATTTATGCCGCACACCAGCAATCTCCCTTAATAATCATCTACAATACCATTTCTGCAAATGTTGATACGGCGAGGTTTCGTCGTTTTCAAGTATAATTCAATTGGATGAGCGGAGCTCTCAAGTGCAACTTCCCAGAATTGTGGGCTATCGTCATCACAAGCATATAAGAGAGTTGCGCGAAACCTTCTTTCTCCATTTCTTTCGTAAAAGGTGAAGAACGGAAATCACGATTTTCATACCATTTAAACCACACATTCAGTTATTGTGAGTTACTTCACGACTTTTGAAGTCTATCGATTTTCCGTAATAGCGCGTGTCGATCTTAAATGCATTAATGACGATGTTGAAATGATTTTAAACCAACACTTCTTTAAGATATCTGAAATCGTCTCAACTTACCTCAGGTCATGTGAAATTGAGAAGAGTGATTCCTAGTAAAGTTGTTTGCCGTAACGTAAAGATGCATGTCGTCTTGTAGGTACCTGTACAACAGAAAGCTTTGTGAAATGAACTTTACTTCGAATCATTGTGTTCTGCATAATTATGACACAAGAATTTGAAAATACTCGTTATATTCACCGCAATTTTGACTGCAAAGCGAAAAGTTGTCGGTTTTCAGCTCGGGTTAGAAAAAAAATGGAAAATGAAACCCGCGGTATTGACATAAAAAGGTGGCCTTCCTACTTTGAGTACATTTATTAACCCGCGTTGGGTGCACCCGCGAACTCCCGGCAGGAGGGTCAAGTGGATGCCGCCCTGGCGAGGCCTCCACTCAAACATTCCCCGCCCCATAAGCACCACGAGGGTGGCTGGAGAAGCCCGTCAGCTCAACAGAGCACATAGTCATTAGATGCAGTGGGAATTAGTTACACTAGTACGTGTGTTGAGGGAAGCGTGCAGCGTTGGGCCTCTGCAGCTACAGTCGTCAATATTGTGATTTAATTGCAGCCCTCTGGGTACCTGTTCATATAACATTCTCGCGGGTATCATCTGGATCATTGATTTTCACCAAAAGAGCGAAAAACGTATCCCTACAACACCAATTTAATTGGGTGATACAAGAGACGAAACTAGTCTTTTCAAAGCTTTCATTGGACAAAGCAAAAAGCTATTCGTTCAAGGAAATGATGGATTAGCGATGCCAGTTGAAATCCAAATCGTGGATTAATGGAAGTCAAATGAGTCGGATATTCATTGAAGTGCTGGGGATTTGTTAGAGGTACCTGAAATCGTTTGAAATCACAACGTATCATTTTGAACATATCTTTGTATTTATATTTCTACCGCTAAGCCAAGGAAAAGCTGTTTCACTGTCTCTTCGTCTCAGCGTAACGTATCAAATTATGAGAATTGAGAACAATAGCGTCTCCGAGAATTTGCAGGGTCTGATGGGTGCAAGATACTGTCTGATTCGTCTAAATAATCTCGCGTGTTTGTTTGAAAGGATATTAAATCTGAGACGTTTTGAAAGAAAGCAACGTTGGCCAAAGCCACGAAAAGGTTTTCCTCTCGAGCAAATCATTGCGAGGGAGTGCTGTAAACATGCAATCTCCACAAGCCGAGAGAGAGTGGCGGAAGAGCCTCCATTACCGACGGCTGAGAATCTCGAGACCGCCCAGACTTGTGTTTTGTGATGCAAAGATGAAAATGAATGCCGAGATGAAGACGAACTTGAAAGAAGAGGAAAGCAAGTGAAAAAGAGAGAGCGACAAGGAAGCTCCAGAGGAGAGGAAGATACCTGCAGACTCTTGTCCGCAGATTTTAAATGCCTTTATATACAGCTGAGCACTTTATCCATCTTCACAACGCTTTTTTTCCACAATTGCTTTGATCAAATACTTCACTTTGCTAAGTGCAGCTGGTATCCACCCGATCCGCTCCCTTCCCAAATCATTTCATGCTTTGTCACCCAGAAGTATTTTAATCTGAGACGTCAATGACAAGTGTTACGGATGTACATCCATTGTCAGCCTCTCTAAACAGATCGTAAACTTATCCAATGCTGCCTTCACGGTTTCATCCATGCGTTGGCACTTGATATCGACAAAGTCAGAATATCACAGACATCATCAAGGATCCACTCGAACGTTGGTCCTGAATGATTTTGTGAAGATGAAAAATGTTTATCTTCAACCTGTAGGTGTTCGCACAAGAGGAATCAAGGACTCCATGATATTCGACACGTACAATTGTTGCAAATAAGCCAATTTACGTGAAGATCACTTCATACACGAGATGCGACTTCCACTGAAATCTACTATAATTTCGGCGGCAAATTATCGAATGCTGCTTTTACGATTTCATCCACGCACCGGTACTTGATGCTGTCAGAATCGGAATATCACAGGTTCTGCGTCTTTAGTCTACCATGATACATTACAATTAACCATAATAGATGAAAATTGTTCTTGAACGACTGACTGAAGATGGAACCATCAATCGTACGTC
The DNA here is from genome assembly GCF_021155785.1 of Neodiprion fabricii. Classification (NCBI taxonomy): domain Eukaryota; kingdom Metazoa; phylum Arthropoda; class Insecta; order Hymenoptera; family Diprionidae; genus Neodiprion; species Neodiprion fabricii. The sequence continues at coordinate 17,417,003 of NC_060243.1, forward strand.
ATGGGAATCCATGAATTCAGCCAATTCGAATGGAGCACTGAAAGACAGCTTGTTAGATGAAATTCTACCGGTACTAAAAAGTAATTGCTGCACTATAGGAAACGTTGAAGGGTATAATGTGGCGAGCCGAGGCGCGAGTGATGGCTGGTTGATATTGACTGATGAACGGAATCTGGCAGGGTGAAGGGGGGCGAGGGGATGACGAGAGAGGGCGAATGGGAAGCGGACGACCCACATCGGCACTTGAGTGTTCGTATTGCTGACGTGGCGAGCGAATCCAATACCACCATCCAGAGGTTGGCGAGTACTTGGGACCCGACAATACAATGCCGTCCTCTCTTGGCTTGGGGATTCACAGCGGCTAGCTGCGAGCCAAGTCCGACGCCTCTTGCTCTAAATGTTCTTTCGGTGAAGCACTGTTTTGCGTTCACGCACCGAAGTCACCACAAAGCTCTGAAAATCACTCGGCGACGTCGCCGCAGCATCACGAACCAAACAAAATAGAATTATCACCTCTGAATAACAGTTGTGGATCTTCAGCTTTATTCCACTCTATCGACTAACCATGAGTCTCCTCCCCATCGGGGTCCCTGAGGCTTATTAGAGCTCAACGAGTCGCGCTTGATCTAATCCAACCCAATGCTGGACTGCCGAAGTGTTCGCTCGAGAGACACTGGATCACGTTTATCACGATATCAGATCTGATACAGATGATTGGGCTATTTAACTAAAGGGGCATTTCACGTGAAGCGGATAGCGAAAAAAGTGCGAGGTTCTGAGTTTCGGTCATATTTGATCTAATTGTACTTCTAGAAGGTCTGAATGTGAATACTAATTTTTTTATTTCATTTTTTACGAAATTTACCTGTCAAGGTATGGGCTTCTAAAGAATTAACGTAATTAAAATAGGAATTTTTTGGAAGCAGTTTTTCGAATTGAACAAACTTACAATAAAGTATTAAACATATGAGTGTATTATCTCCATACTTTAAGATATTTTCGAGATTTTCTCAAAAAAGAAACAAAATTGTTCAAGTTATGATAATTCTAGTTTGGAATGTTTACTGCCGGTTTTTTACAAGAAAAAACAATCAAAATTTTGAAACTGATTTCATAATTGAAAAGCACAGTAAATTTTCCACCATTTTATTGTAAATTTGTTCAATTCGAGAAACTGTTTCCAAAAAATCCTTATATATTTCAATTACGTCGATTCTTTAGAAGCCCATAACTTGACAAGTAAACCTCATTAAAAAAAAACAAATAGGTCTATTCATACTTTCTAGAAATAAGATTAGTCCAAATATGGACGAATTTCAGAACCTCGAATTTTTTTCCTTGTCTGCTTCACGTGACATGCCCCTAAATAGTCATTTTTAAAACATGCTGAAACTGTTACGACGATACGATCGAACGTCTTTGTTTCTATCTACTTTTACAGTTGCAGATTCGTTTAAAGTCGCAGAGTAATGATGCTCCGGCAGTTTTATTGTGCATGAAAAATATATTGATCGTTAAAAAAAATTCTCCTCGGCGTAAATCTAGTGAAAATGAAGGGCAGACCGAGGAGTAGCTAATAACGAGTGAGCGAGCAGGCTTGATGCAGGTATTATGGATAGGGGGCGTTCATATAGTTGCGATTTCGGTGGCAGGAGTTGGTTGTCAGAGGTAACTATTATCCTAAACGCAACAATAACGAAGGATGATCCGGCATGTAAACGGTTAGGATCCTGGGCAGCCCCTTTCAGGGCAACGAGGGCGCGGATTATTCCCCGCTGGGAGGGCGGGAACCCCTGGATATCGGGCGAGAGGTTATTGTTTCCTCGGCGAGCGTTGTGCGTCGTTCGTGTCAGATATGCTCCGTCGCATACTAACCGGCTCTGTCCATCCTTGGTCCACGCTGAAAGTCGATCTGCATCGATTTATGCAGGATTTGCGCGAATCCTTCTGTTGGTCAACCTGCAACCATTATATAGTGCAGTACCTACACTGAGAGAAATTTTTGGTTCCGGTTACCGCTCAGTCCTTAGCTATTTTCATTTTTTACCACAATCGAAAAATATAGTTCTAGGTAGAAAATGAAAATTAGTTTTATAGCTGTTACCGGAAAGTCTGGTATCCGTTACCATTCTTTCTCATTACGATCACTGTTACTGTTAGTGACGGACCTCACAGCCGGGTACTACAAGTACCCAAATTACCTTTTGTACTAGCTGTAGGTCTCACAGTCACCCTTCTCGATAGACTTAAAACAGTAATAATGGGTTCGGGGTCGATTTAACGATTAATAATATGGCCACCAGATATAAAACTGTGCTTCAGGGTTCATTGGACAAGCTTTACATTCATTCAATCAGTAATTATTCAACGCTTGTGTCAACTTGGGTAACTTTCTAACGGTTATCCGTTCAACACGGATCTCGTCGCGAGCAGAACCGGAGTAGGCCTTAGGATGACGTGTACAGCTACCATCTCACCCGAAACCATCCGGTCACTACCTGTACTATTTTAACCGGGGGCTGCAAGCCGTTCCCGGTTACCCGACACGGAAACCACCCCAGGGTAGTTTAGATACCCCGACAAGGCTAGCCCACGCGGCTACACCAATTTTGTGTGATTTGTTATTTATTTTCAAGTATTCGTGATCCGCGGACTGTAATAACGACGTTGGTTTCCCAACGTGTCAACCACCCCGGGTCCAAACCTCAACCATGAGGCCCCGGGAAGGCCAGCGCGAGAGTCCCCAACCGGCTCTACCCGGTTCTGCTCTCGCATCTAATTACTCGGTCACAAGTACATTAGAAACACGATCCAACGTCATTTAATAATCAAATCGATCATTATGAGCCTCGATTCGTCGAGTTGATAGCCCCATGTTCACACTGTTCACCGTATCACTCTCGCACACGTAACGAGCTACTGTCAACAAGACTCACGTGTTTTCTCTTCCGGGTTTCGACTAATACTGATCCGGTTTTGGATTCTTCTTCGTATTATCCTCTCGCTTGCTCTCGCGGCGATTTTGAGAACTTTAGACTGTATTGTCTTGTTGACCACTCGCCGTAGTGTGCGTGAGATTAGCGCCGATAGCCGATTACGAAATTATAGGTCACAGAGCACTTGTTACGGCTTTTGTTTTTCTGTCTATGTATTGATATGCGTCGCCAACAGTTACTATATTTTCTTGTAACCGTTGCGAAAATTTAATGATTGTGCAACAATAAATTGATGTTAAAGCCTTATTTAACTAAAAAAGTACAGTAAACCGAAGAAACTGACTTTGCGTTGCAATTACCGCAATTACCAAAAAAGGATCGACAATAGCGCAAAATGGTTACACGTACCTCGTTTTTCGTAATTCCAACAATATTCAAACAGTTTATTTTAACGATACCTGTTTTACTGAATTTTTCTAGTTACTGCAACAAATGAAATTTTTCTCAGTGTACCATGTCCTGTGAAAGGTCAAATGCAAACCGCAAATGGTTATCTCTGTTCTTTTGTTTTGTAAAATTAATTATATAAAATAAAGTCTGCGAAGCGTCTTCGTATTAAAGGCAGAATCTTAAATTAACAAAACGCTTTGACGTTACTCCAAGATAATACACGCACGCACACACATACACACACACACAATTCAGTGGTCAAGAAATCTAGATAATTACACAGTATCGTACAAAGGTTTAGAATCACTTTTTTAATTTTCGTTTGGGACAAAAAACTCAATATTCTAAGCCAAAAAGAGGCGTAAATGAATGACTGGTATGCCATTTGAAATTCGACAGAACCAGCTTCATTATGCTTTTTTTTTAAATTTTCCGTGATTCTTTGCAATCACTGGGTAATGTTAAACGGTTATATGTTTTCTTTTTTTCAATAATTTCTTATTTTTGTGGAGTTTCATGCAGTTGTTTTGAAAAACAGAAAAAAATCTACATTTATCCACTGAAAACAAATTTGAACGAGATGTGTTTGGTACCCTTTTCTGGAAGTTCTCTCAAGTTTCCGAAAAATACGTACGTGTAATAAGTTCCACGCTTAAATAACAATTTTACAAACATTTGAAGAGGAGGCAACAAAATCCTCGAATCTACTGATCCCCAGCAACCATTCTATATTTTGAATACAACAAACAAAATTCATTCACAGCCTAGGAACGACTAACTCAAGCTTCAAAATTCTTAGGACTATTTGCTCGATTGTCGTTTAGATTAAGTGAATAATTATGATGGGATCGTTTTGTGCATCCCATGTAGGTACGTAAAATATATTCGATACGTCAATGGACCTTTAAAGAGAAAAAAGGGGCGGGGGAACGTTATTATTCGACTCCTGTGAAATCTGTTATTAGCTAGTATGTTGGCGTATATTAATATGACGTTTCGTGTGTTGGGCACACACGGAGCCACGCGCCGCCACGTTTCTACTCAACTAAACATTGTGCTGGTCGAACAAAGCGCCCAGTTAGCTGATGTCTGAGGACCTGCGCACGCTGTTTGTACGTAGTTAATAACCGAACGCGAAGCGTGTATATTCCCATATTGACCCACGTCTTCAGGAATATTTTTAAAAAACTTATTCATACAGTGATTTGAAAAATGGTCTTATTCGGCACAAACCGTTACCCGATAATCGCAATAGTTTAGGGCTACGCGATTGATTGTAATAGCATGTCGATTGTTAATGATTACCACTTATTTCAATTGATGTGCGTTAGAAGAATGGCAACCATTTTTTTTTTCATGGTAAAAAAAAAAAAAAAAAACAATCTCCACCGTCAATAAAGTGCAAAAATTATAAGAATTTTGAAAATCGTTGGGTTAATTTTTTTTTCTCTTATTTTCAATGACATCGTTAAAATATTTCGATCCACCGTTTTGGATCAGGGATTTTTGATTTTGACGTTACGTTATCAGATTTGAATTCAGCGCCTTCCAAAAACCCGTGGAACCTGCAGAGATTTGCGAAACTGTAATCAGGCAATTACAAATTACAATTAGACTTTGTAATTTTGTAGACGATTACAAATCTGATTTGTGTTTTGTAATTGAGGCGATATGGCGTACAAATGCCATTTGTAATTCGTCATTACGACTGCACAATATGATAGAAATTTGATTTGCAATTCAAGATATAATCGATTACAAATTGTAATTAGGCGGTGCCCAAAACTGCGTTTGCAATATTGATTTCTACAAAAATGCCAGTAGCATAAACTTTTTTTTGTGAAAAATGTGCATTTGGATAAATGTCCATTTACACACGGTTCGTGAGAATTTCCCCCACGCTAAAATGCAATATGTAACCGTGGAAAAGTTTCCCGTTGCAATTATCTGCTATTATTTTGCGTTGCATTCGCCAAATCGTTCGTTCTCGCAGCGGCTTTTTAATTTGAGGGGGAGAATTGTCGGAAACACACTTACGGCAGGAGTGAAAGGAGAAAAATAAGTAAAATTGCTTCTTTGTTTCAGGGTACCAGAGTGGGTACCATTCTGGTTCATCCAACAGTGGCAGCTCCGGCGGTTATGGCAGCGTAACTTCTGGCTCAGCTCGAGGCGGAAACGGCGGCGGTGGTCGTGGCAACTATAATCAGAATCCACAAGCCGGAGTTTGGGCCAGTGGCTACGTGGCTCACCAGTCGAACTATCATCAACGTAACCAACACCACAACCAACACTCTCATCAGCAACACAATCGGCCTCATCCTTATCAGAATAAATCACACAACAGTTACTCGAATCCTCAATGGGTAAGATTAATATGTTTTACTTATCGCACACAATAGAATCAGAATCACAATATCGAATATTCAACCCTTTATCGTCCTTTAGTACCTTGTTTGACGTGTTTTCTCGATATGTTCATCGATTTCGATATGGAAATTCTCGAAAATTTCGCGAGATTTTGATGGGCATCGCGATGAGATTTTTGGGACCAGCACTCTTTTCGGAAAATTAAAAAGCTCAATTTTTAAAAACTGATATTTTTCACGCATTGTGACTCGAGGAAAGTTTTTGCTCTTGACTTTTTCCCCTCTTTAACTGAATAGAATGTCAGACTTGAAGGGTTAAAGATGCGTAAACCTGATTCATGGAATTCATAAAGAATAAAACCTACGTACAGGTAGAATAAAGCAACCTCACGGAAGAAACACTCAACTTGGGTGTAAATTCACATAGCAAACTCAAAGATTATGCTAAGTTTCCATAAGAAAAAAATTGAGGGTGCAAATTTACACCAAAAGGTTTTTTCTGTAAGAGCATTATATAGAATCGTTAAAATTTCTACAATTATGCTCTGACAATTCTATATGTTAATTTTTAACATTTTATATAGCTTTTCTCGTTTCAACTTTTGAATATTCCAAATTTCCGCACTTTACATTTTATGAATTGGGTGTTCGTAGTTTCTAAAATTCGATACTGTAACCCTCATATTATATGGCAATTCTACTTTTTGACCTCACCTTTTTCATCACCTCTGCACGTCTATTCATCACCCTTTTTGTTACGTACCGGTGATCTGAAATTTTCTCCATAGCTATATATCTGTCTGTTACACGTATTTATCATAGATTTACACATTTTCCATTTTTTAGAGTTTGGATCCATTCGTACAATAAAGGGACTTATTTATTTACCCTTTCAATATCAGGAAACTTAACACTCAAGTGCGCATGCGCCAAGTTTTTCGTCTGCTTAGACAGGCTGACCAACTCTGTCTGATTTTTCCCCGGCGCAAACTGTAACTGCGTCATTCCACGTCAAACCGCACACTTTTAATGCCTAATTTCAGAACAGTTCGTGATTAGGTTGTCTTTTGCCTCGAGAAAACTCCTCTAATTTTGCCCGAAGTTGCACTGGGTCGAAAATGTAAAAGAAAAGGCAAAACAGTCAGACACGATGGTCTCTAAACGCTGATATCTCCTGATATATTATCAAACTACGATAATATTTTAAAACCTTACCGTTTCATGAGTGATCGGTTTGATGTGGAATAACTCGAATACGCGCAAGCGTTTTTAGGTTATGTTGAGTTGGATGCAGACTCGTCACATTTCGGCTGTGTAAAATTCTCAACCCTAAATAATCTCGATACATAAGCAAATTTTTATACTTAGCATCCGGCCGAAACTGAGTTGGTCAACCTGACAAGCGAATGAATCTAGCGATGGAATCGGTGATTTGGCGCATGCGCATTTGGGTGTTCGGTTTGCTGTAACTTTTTCGGCGTAGCATAAAGGTTGCCAGTTATCGAGCTTCAATTGTATTAATGAGAAACGAATGTTTTTTTTCTTTTTGCGTTTTTCTACAGAATCATTCGCAAAATCGTCGAGGAGGAGGAGGAGGAGGAGGAGGTGGAGGAGGAAGTGGTGGTGGTGGTGGTGGGTGGAGAGGCCGCTAAAAGTGGCTGAAACTTCAGGTCTCGCAATCCACTGATCCATAATTTAGGTTTTAATCAACCTGGATTGTATAATCGCGTTGTGAGAACTCACAACCGCAAATGATTATTATTTTACATTTATAAAATCGAAAGAGAAAATCGATATTTTGTACGCGATCAATTAGTCGAGGGCAATTTATTTTGAATCATATATATATAAAAAAAAAAAAAAAAAAGAAAATGATAATAATGGAAAGAAAAATACCTTATATTAATACAGTGCATTGTTTCATATCTGTATATAACATATATGTATAGACATATAAACATTATTATACTTATATGTGCACTATTATCTGCATATTATTTCATACGAATTATATCTAATTACTCTTACTCTGTAAAGTCATTAGACGACAACACCAAATGGTTGTAGAACACAAAGTAAACGAAAGTCAATAACACAAATCATGTTTGAAGTATGTTTTTATTGTGTGAATTGAATTTTTTAACCATTCGTACGATACGAGCTTCAACCTGTGATAAAAAAAAACGTCACCAACACAATTGACATTCGTTAAAGGTAGGTGGACATATTTCATAGAAATATATTCAGAACTTTTTACAGAATTTCTTTGAAGGAAGATAGCGGTTTACCGTCGGCATTTCGCAAGGAAATGAAAATATGCACGGACTTGGAATTTTGGAATGATTTTTAATCCGAGTTTAACTTTTTCAGCATACGAATCAATAGACGAGTTTAATCAAGATTAATTTCAACTCTGGCTATAATTTGAATAGGTCGAATGGCAAGTCTGCAACAAAAATACAAATTGTTGATCTAATTTTCCTGACCTGGTTTAAACCGAAAGCTACGAATATATTGTAAATTTAACGTCAATGCGTTGAATAAAACGTGGAAGATTTTTTGACGGTGGTCTTGAAAAACATTTTTTTTAGGAAAATAACCGAAGTTTTGACATCGATGAGTCGAATGTATTATTAATTCTTTTTGAAAATTGCATATCACTGCTACGTTGTTGGCATTCTTAAAATTCACCCTTAAGTCAGTGATTTTCGATCATCTGCTGAGAAAGAATTTCAATTGTTATAGTTAATAGAAAATTCTGGTATAATCGGTATCGTTGCAATATCGGTTTAAATATTGTTGGAATAACAAGAAAATCGATTACACGTAACTATTTAGTGTGAATATTGTGGTTGTCGATACTATATTTTCTATTTTTTTGCAAGATTAAATCAGAATAAAAAATTCATAATAACAACTAAACGTCAAATCACTGTTGCAACAACATCAATTTATCGCAATAGATACAAGAAAATATAGTACGAGTAATGAAAAAGTATAATAACGTACATACATTTTCTAGTTACAGATACAAAACCAATTTCCGTTTTGTACCTAGAACTACACTGAGAGAAATTTTTAGTTCCGGTTACCGCTCAGTCCTTAACTGTTTTCATTTTTTACCACAACCGAAAAATATAATTCTAGGTACAAAATGAAAATTAGTTTTCTAACTGTTACCGGAAAGTCTAGTATCCGTTACTATTCTTTCTCATTACGATCGCTGTTGCTATATTTTCTTGTAACTGTTGCAAAAATTTAAGGCTTTTGCAACAATAAATTGAGGTTAAAGCCTTGTTTAACTAAAAAAGTAGAGTAAACCTAACAAAGTGATTTTGCGTTTCAATTACCAAAAAAGGATCGACAATAGCGCAAAATGGTTACGCGTACCTCGTTTTTCGTAATTCCAACAATATTCAGACAGTTTTTTTTTAACGATACCTATTTTACTGAATTTTTCTAGTTACTATAACAAATGAAATTTTTCTCAGTGTACGTTTTCCGGTTATGTTAAAAGGTGCAAATAGTGATGGACTCCACGGCAACCGTGACTAGAAATTTGTCTTGGTGCCCAGATAATTGGTGGCGGTAGCCAAGCTGTACCGTAACTCAAAATTGATGATGGACGACGAACGTACGAAAGGTGAGTAAGAGATGGGCAACCACGGCGCCAGCTGGTAGCGGACGAAAGGACGAATGGGCGAACCAGCGAACGCGCGAGTACCACTCGAGAAAACAATAGCGAACAGCGTGCCTCTCTCCATCGTCACCCTGGTTCCTGGATCCCATAATCCTCATCCTCTTACGAAGCACAAGCCCTCTGTACGAAACAACTCACCTCGCCTCTTTTCATTCCGTCGTTTTATTCCGTAGGCAAGCCGTCGCGGCTTCCCCGCGTTTCACGTCGGGTCAATTCCGGGTGAAACGCATCGTTCGTTCTCTCGCGAAGACAACTTTCCCGTCTTTTTATTCGGATTTGCCTTACTCTGCCGGCATCGTCCCTTAGGTATATACGTGCATGGATTTTATCTGATTGTGAGCTTTTCTCCTTGATACCGCTGAGAATCGCTCATGTACCCGATAGTCGAATTGACACGTCGATGTACCGAACTTTTTTGAGAAATCAAGTTTTTATACCAATAGTGACAATGAGTCACGATAAAAATATTAAAAATTTATGTAGGTCAGTTCGATATTCAGTCTCAAGTCCAATTTCACGAACAGTTACAATCGCCGTGATTATTTCGAATCCCAGCAATCCGAATGACGAAAACTTCGAATGGTTTGAATTTCAAATGTGGTGAAAACTCTGAAGTATCGTCGTAACTTTGAATTGGCCAAATTTATAATAATTCTAATTATAGCAATGGGTAATTTCGTATTGAAATCGGAGCATCTTGAGCCTGAGAATCTTCGATAACCTCAAAAAATTTGAATCCCTCTCAATTGCGACCAACCGAAGTTTTGACTGTCTGGGAGTTCGAACTATTTGGAATTTCAAACTCTGAACTGATAAAATTCTTTACAACAATGAGTCCGAATTGCGATTATTAGAAATTCGAGTCACCAAGATTAATTTTATACTCATGCATCGTTCATTTATTATCAGAACAAAAATATCAACGATAAAACAGAGGTTTTCGATCAAGCTTGGTCTTGGCAACAAATGAGGAGGCTTTAAATCTTTAGTTGTCACAATCATGGACCTACTAAAAATGTGGCGACGGAGAGTAGACTTAATTTAATCCGAAGAAAATTCTCATTTCCATCGAATAAAGTTGGTTTAATTTTTGAATTAATCGCGTGAATCGTCGTTGGCCAGAATAAGTGTCACCAAACCCAATATTCAAACCAAAGTTACATTGAACGGAGTTTAAGACGCGGCGTAGAACGCATCCGATATATTGTTGAGAATTACAGAGACCCGCATGTAGTTCAATCCTTTTGAAACTATTTGAGCTGATACTTCCGATCGCCCGCATCTGGTATCCACGACAGCGTCGCCCGTGTCTTAGCGCTCTGGTTACCCGATCGTTGCTAAAACTTAAAACCTCCGATATATGCAGGAAGAGCATCTGGTCGTACCGATACAGGTGTTTAGGACACATTGGTTCACCTGCGAGTGAACCCAAATTTGAAGATAACCGAAAGTAGACGCATGTACCGATATAATGACCATGCTAAAAGTGTCATGGCCGACTGACAAGCGAATGATACTTGTTATTAGTGCAGTTGAAAAAAATTATCGGATAAGGAAGTCACTGTAGTCAAAAGACTTTTTTTGACAGATAAATAAATGGATTTCGTAAATAATTATAGTATACATGCTTTTCGAAACACTTGAAAAAAATTGTGATTATATATACAGCTTTTGTTCTGCTTCGAAAACGTGACTGATTTTCGATAGAAAAGTTCTTGCACAACCAGAGACATTGATTTTGAGCCAGAAGTGATAATTGGCACAGGTCGTTTCGTAAATTTCTATTCAATTTAAACGACTTGTCAAGTTTCACTGGCATTTTAGAAACAATTTCACTTGGTGTTCCTATACATACACATATGTTATCGTTCTAGACTTTACTTGAGTTTTAATCGTGCGTAGCGATCCTTGATGTACGAAATCTTTTAAAAAATTGCCCAGTTTTCAAGAAAAGGTTATCAAACTTTACGACCAAGTGGTAAGTTACTCTAGCTTTCTTGAAAATATTTAATTACTAGCCACAAAATAAACTTGTAATAAACATCCTATGAAAATCTCACGATGAGCGGACAATGATTTATCAAGGTGTGTCCGCCTAGTGAGAAAAACTCAGTTGAAAGGATAACACGTTATTTTTACAATTTAACAATAGATTATGCATGTATAGAAAGCAGACCATGAACCAACTTAGAAATCGTCTCTTCCCGGTTTACTTCTTTCCATTTCGTGGAAATTTTTTTTGGCATCCAGTCATAAAGGTACCAGGCTCATTTTTATTAGAATTTTCTTGTATGTCACATAACAATGAATATTTCAAAAAAAGGTTGCTGCAAGTTGAAAATATCCGCGCCAGAAACTTGCAAAAGATTTCTTGATTGTTGTTGTTCTTAAAAAGATTCTCGTAACCTTTCTATAAAATATTTTATTGAAAGTTTCTTAGAAAGATTTCGTGTTATGTGGGAAAGAATAGTAACGGATACCAGACTTTCCGGTAACAGCTATAAAACTAATTTTCATTTTCTACCTAGAATTATATTTTTCGATTGTGTTAAAAATGAAAATAGTTAAGGACTGAGCGGTAACCGAAACTAAGAATTTCTCGCAGTGTACCAACCAAATATGTCGCAAGAAATATGATACTTGATTCAACGAAATACCGGTAAGAACAAAAATTTGTGTATCATCAAGTGAAACTCGACAATTAACTTGAATCACGAAATAACATCTCTCGGCGTATTTGATCGCCATGCATGTGTTTGGTATAAGATTGTAAAAATTTTCCGTTGTGCGGTATACAATAGATATATGCACGTCCGTAGGCCGCACGCGGTATAATACATAAGGTCCATATGGGGTACATGGAGGGACCAGCGAAGTACCAAGCTAGGAACGCGGGCGAATAATGCGTCTGTGTTATCTCGGCTGGCTCCCTTTGACGAATAAAGCGATATCCGCGCGGGAAATCTCCCCCCGTCGGTTGCGGTGTCCTGGCACTCCGCTTCTGCCTCCTCCTCGGGACAATGGAGCTCCTACGTGCCGTTGAGTGCACCACGTATACGCCGCACACTTGGCGACTGGTTAATACATTTGCTGCCGCTGCTTATATCCGCGCCGTTCCGCTTCTCCACGTACCTATACGTGTAGTTCAGAGTCTACCGGTATGGGTATATTCTCGATTACGTCGCCAAGGGCTTGTATTTATTCACGTCCCATTTAATTCCGGCAAGGCAAACTAATTTGCAACGCCTACAGAGACTACCAAGCCCGGAGTATGTTCCTTTCGATCTGTAACTATGCGCAGTCGTCGAGCGTTAATTATTACAGCCACGTATATTATATATTATATATTATCCTAGGGTCTTGTTCTGAAAGTTTAACACTTGATCGTGTCACGGCGAAACGGCGGCATGAAAGGTAAAGCTCAATGTTTTTGGGTAAGGCAGTATATATGTCTCCGGCCGAGGTAACATAACCTCCATATTGATTATTGGCTGTTCCAATACCAAAAATTCGAGGGTCATTATTTTTAGAATTGTTTTATTGAAATAGTCTGCCAAACGTGAATAACCTTTTTTCGTGATATCTACAAGATATTCCATAGTTACCACGTGGAGCTTTTCACCCGACGGGTGCTTTATCGCAAAGCCTGTTGGAGCGTTATTCTCACATTTTATCATTTGGATCACGGTAAAACAGTGATACAACTCAATGTTTTTCGTTTGGGTAATACTTTTGCCCAGATTTTTCATGCGACATAACCTCAGTTATCGACGAGCCGAAGGAGCAATAATAGTGAAACGTGTGACAAACAGATTCGTCGGTCTATTCTGTAATGGCCTGATAAAAATCGTTCTTATATGATAATATGATTACTAAAATCTGACGTACTATAACATTCATTTATAGGGTGAAAAGTTCCAAGTGGTAACTGTGCAATATTGTATAGAGATCGGCTCCAAAAGTTTGTTCATGTTTACGCAAGTACTTTCATACTTTACCATCGGGTTATTTTGTCTTTGAAACAAAAACTAAAAGTTAATATCAAGGTTATGTTGCCTCAGCCAAAAAGAAGCTGTATAGGCAAGTAAAGATCCATCCCAAAAACATTGAGCCCTCTCACTTATACCGTCGTTTTATTGTATATAACACGTACAGGGGCGAATTTTGTTCGCCACAGTAGTCTTATAGATATTATTTGAAATGATACATATTGAAATATTAAAAGAAGTACTGTTTATTAATGCATTCAATTATCCTGGAAAATTTATTTCAAAATTATTTGATTGCTGCAAATCTTGCAACACTTCCAATTTCGAATTCCTAAGAAAAAATGTGACGAACAAAAATACGTTACCGCATATACGTAGGTTGACATTTCGTGATTCAATGTGATAAGATTAATGTGAAACACTTTGTCTGCGACTTAAGCGAATGTCTTACGAATCCAGAGGGTATAGTTTTCACGTCAGGAAACATGGTGAGCTTTAGATTGAAGCAATAGATAGAAACTAGTGTAAAATTTTGAATCTAACCGTGCACTTTCATCGTATCTTTCATACATTATTTCTTACTATCAAATTTTTAATAACATTCTTCTATGAATGAATAATTAGAAGTCTGTTTTTACCATTGATACGTTGTAATCGATAAAAAAAAAACCTATCGAAGAAAAGTGTGCAAGCGACGACGTTCGAAAAGTTTTTAAATACAAGCATTATCGAAATTATTAATATTATTATTATTATTATTTCATTCGCTGGAAATCGAATGTTTGGATTTTTTTCGCTGAGTGAAATGAAGCTTGAAGGAAGCGGAAGTCAAGGAAGAGAGGTGAGTAGTGAAAGGGCGTGAGAGAGAACGACACTTCAAATCCGTTGAGCCGCTAGAAGCAAAGAGAGTTTTTACGAGGCTCTTCAGAACTCTCAAAGGGAGTCCAGGTGTGGTTGCTGTAGGAACCATCAGAAAGAGGCACGTCTAGCCCGAAAATTTTGCGAAGCCAGCACCCTGCGAAGAAACAAATGATCCTCTCTTGTGAAAAGGGATCATATGTGTAATATGCCCGACATTATATACACGCGATTACAGAACGCAATGTACGACGAGGCACGAACGGTTTTCTCGTCATTCTTAACCTAGGATTTGTTTCAAGCGAAGAATATCAGAGTGAGAATGTCTTATGGTTTTTATTTTTTTACCTAAGGTGACAATTCAATGCAACTCATCAACAGCCCTTTAGTTTCTCTTTACAACCGCAAACTACAAAGAATCACGTTATACTTTTGCTAAATTCGAGTGTTGATGACGGACTTGATCCTTCGTCGTCAAACCATGAAACTTTCTTTTAAGTATGATTGGGCCTGAATCTATATTAGTAGAAGGGGAAAAAACCGTTTAAAAAATCTATAGCCGTGGAATTTGTTTCAATGTTGGTGAGTACAAATGAAACAACATTTCTACTATGTAAAAGAAACTGATTTGAATAAATTTGAATAACATAGGCTATGACGTTGACAAGTTTAGGAGGAGTTCTGTAACTAGAAGGTTCAAAATAATTAAGCCCTGGTTTCTTTAAAGCGATTCTGATGATTTAGGGCAAATTCTTATTACCATA
Source organism: Neodiprion fabricii (assembly GCF_021155785.1). Lineage (NCBI taxonomy): Eukaryota > Metazoa > Arthropoda > Insecta > Hymenoptera > Diprionidae > Neodiprion > Neodiprion fabricii. The sequence goes on from NC_060243.1 coordinate 17,432,066, forward strand.
GAGATCTCCAGAGAACGTATAAAAATGCTCTACCAACAATTACCTCCATGGTTTATAAAATGACATTGTATAAATACGGCAGAACAGATGTTCGTTAACAATTACATTTGCACGTTAAAGCTATTTCTTGAATGTTTTCCAGACAACTTACGGAGATCTGATCGGCGCGGCGGGCAGAATGAGCCCAAAAACATTAGAGTTTAAGTATTTTGAACATCTTTATTATGATTTTATATTTTATAATGCCTGCTCTCAAATTATTGATATACTACCTTGTGTCATTTACATTTGCTTAGAATCAGTCCAATTACGTAGTACCGATGTTATTTTATTCGCGTTCACCATAAGTGCTACGCATAACATAGCTGGAGTTTTTTGAGAAACAGTTTTCATTCTTTTCTCAACGACCCATCAATCCTCAAAAGCAGACAAAAAAATTTCCTGAAAAAGTATAGCGAGGTTAAGTGGTCAATATTTACCAAAGAGACTCGTGACTTGCTAACTTAAGTAACTGTAAAGTCGCATTCAAATCAATGCACAGACTTACCAAAAAAAAAAAAACTCTCAAATTGAACCGAGTGACGGATAACTGATTATATTTATGTTGAAGAAAAAAAAATCACTAATTTTTGTGAAAACTCCCCAAGATTTGAATTGAAAATTTGTTCGTCACAAACTACCGCCATTGCGAAAAATACGTCGACTCGTGTCCTTTGACGATTTCACGCGGTTCGCCGGCTTTGATTAACATCCTCAAGCCTCCTGTAGCTATGAGCTAGGGAGCTGAAAAATTCTTACTCAACGAGAGCCGACTGCTTGTGGGAGATGCTTTTTTACTCGCGGTGAGCTTTAGAAGCCCGACATGACGCAGCACCATTATACCTACCTCCTGGTTACCTTCCATTGTTTCCCCCGCATTTATTCTGAGCTCGTGCTCAAGTGCTGTAGTACCTATAAGGTATTTCAGTCCTGGAGGGACAGCCTGCACCCTTCAACATTTGATCTACCTTAACCCTCGCGAATATAACAATGTCATAGTTGAATTTTTCATCGCGCACTTTTTTTTAACAACGGCTAACTTTTCCGAGATCCTGAATAATACGGATGATCAAAAATAGAATTCATGTTTTCATTTTAATGAGACTCGAATAGTTTTGAATTCTTATACTGTTCTACGGGTATTAATTTCGTCATTGCGTCGTGCAAATGGTGAAAAAAATTGTGAGACGTTAATGCGAATTTCTCCAAACGTCAAGTCTTGTATCAATAGTGACAAAAGCGATGAGCGTTTGACTAGTCAGACTTTCTAATTAGTCAAAGTGATTTTTATTACGTTGGTCGTTATTCGAGGATGAAGATCGTCAGGCCCGACAAAAATTCGGATCTAAATCAAAGGAGCCATTTCAGGGATGAAAACCTTTTACGAGGGGTGATTTTCACACGGTATACGATATAAACGTCTTTACCTTTCACGCGGAAATATGCAAACACTGACACGTTTTCATCCGGTTTATATCTTTCCCTCGAAGTGCAAACATGCGATGGAGTCGAGCCTTTCATGGCTTTTTATGCGCAGTTGAGACGTGTAAAGTTACGCAGGAAACTACCCTCGTGGACCGATAGGAATACTCGATTTATAATCTCAATACAAAGTGGTCAGCACAAGAGCTGAGAAAATTCATTGGAAAATCCAACACCAGAAATTTCGCTCGCGATTCACAAGTTATCGGCGTTTTCGCATTTTACGTCATTTAGATTTCGTTGATTACACTTGTTGTAGTAATAAAAAATCTCTAGATATATACCTCAAAATATTTCTGTGACAAATAATTTCTTCACTGATGCTACAATTTTTTGCTATCTATTCATGCAAGCTCTCAACGCTCTCCGAGCTCTGAAAAAAGCAAAATTTTTCGAATTTTTCAGTAGAAATTCGGCCGGTTTTGGAAAATTGTTGAATTAATTCTATCAAGCACGATATCGACGTGGTTTTGAGTCCAGAACTAATGAGCCGATTTTGATTTTTTTTCTGGATAGCTACAACGTCTATCCAGACTTTAGGCTATATTTCGTTAAAACCGGATCAATAGTTTTGAAAGTACAACCGAATTTTCATTTCACCGTTCCGTTTGATCCAACCAGTCTATTTTCTGAATGTCCACGCAAGAACGCACGGACAGAGAGACTTGATCGTATTTACCGTGCATGCAAAGCTGGTGTTCTTCAGACTTGGAATGCTCATCTAGACAGACACGGAACCCGTTAACAACAAACGCAGAAAGTTGAACAAATAGAGAGGAATGTCACAGGTATATTTGGATTCATCGTATGTTGACTACTGATTTTCATTACATAGTCGTTTTACTTGCAGTGAAGAATAGAGACGGATATTCGTAAAGGTGAAAATGAAATGGTCAGAAAAATTATACAGTGAGATGTTGGTAAGTTAGATTGTGATCAAGATAAAACAAATCACACGAAAAATGTAGTAATTAGTTATTATATATTAACAAGATGATATTAGTGAAGATCCATTATCGATTCTAAGTATTCTGTTATCCACATCTGTTCATCAAGATTCCTCCACCGAATAAACAATTTTCACATGACTGGAAAGCTGTGATTTTACAATGTAATAAAAGAATGTTGCTTGGTCACGGTCGAAACGAAAAGAATTCGCGGATAAACAGTTCAGATTAAATTTTTCATAGAATTTGGACGTTCTTGTGGTGATCTCATTTCTCTATATAGACCTAAAAAGTCTCATGCGGTATGATAATACTATTCCTTTTGGTATGTTGACAGAAACTCGAAGCTGGAATGTCAATGTTTGCAGATGTTTTGCTTTTCGGATGTAAATATTTATTTGAAAAAGGGATTTAGCACGGTAAATTTGCACTTTGCTTAAAAAAACGTCTTGTCTTAGAGCATAAGTTTTCAAGTACGTCAACATTTCGGTGATTTTAAGCTTTTTTATTAAATATTGTGACTGCAGCACATTTCAGTGTAAGTAATGCGTATATGTTTTTTTATTCAAGTATTTTCCAAAATTTCCCATATTTATTATTGTTTCAGTTTGATAACACAATGAGAATGCGGCGGAGTATTATATTGTGCAACGAGTGTGCAAAAGTGACGATTCTGAGTGAGTGCGGATATCATACGAACTCAGATTCGTCATTACCCGCAAGTTGTACGCGATATTTCTCACAATAAAAATGTAAAATTAGAGCGATTTTTTCCGTCTGCTGAAAATGAATAAAAGGCGCTGTTTCTCAATGAATGAGCGCTAGTTGGGAAATTGTGAACCACTGCTCCCCCAGAGGCGAAATATTTTTCGAAATAATTTTTGTGGGCAGAAACAGTTTTTACCCACGAGTAGAGAAATGTTTCGCTATTTCCTAACCAACACTCATTCGTCGAGAAATAGCGTTATTTATTCATTTTCAGCACGGTCAAAATCGTTTTTTTTTTTTTTACATCAGAATTGTGAAAAAAATGATATGTTTGTCGTCGCGGTATAGCAGACATTTTGCAGTATAATACTTACGTAATATTTTCCTGTTCTAATAACATTGAAGTAATGTTTTGGCAAGTCAGTTAACGAATTTAGATTCTATGCAATAGTTTGTTGTTATTCTAGTAGAGTACGATGTGAGAGTTTACTGATTCAGTCAGGTTTGTTGAATGTCTTTCTTAGTTTAAAACGATACAGTCAAATATCAGGAATGAAGTAAAAGTTTGACATGGTATTAACAGGATATGTTACTCACACAATTTTTTTACACTACCTTCAGATAAAAATCCTCAACTTGGGCGTCAAATCGTACCCCCGACTCATAGATAATGCTAAATTCCCATAAGAATAAATTGACGGTACGGATTTACACCGAAGTTGAGGGTTTTTTCCGTGAGGGCACACCATCAAAATCAAAATACCAAATTTATTATTCCAATTTCCAAAATAATATCAGTTTAATATTCTAATTGGTGTGCATCGCAATTGTAGGTAATACAGTAGTCATAATATACCAGGTTCGTAGGCACAGGTAAAACCGGGAAAACTTGGGAAATTTCTTACACCAGGAAAAAGTCAGGAAATTTCGAAAATAAGACGGGAATCTTGAGCCTGTCGAAGAAATGATCTCGTTCTTATACAAACTACAATCGATGTTGATAAAAAAAAAAGCATTGCACTCAAAATATTGTTTCTTCGCAACACTTCACATATTTGGTGTATGTTACTTATTGTTAGTACCAAACCTTCTTTTGTTTCTTTTTTACGGAAAATCGCGGGATGTTGTTTGTAAATTGATAGTCAGACAGCAAGATATTTACTAGGTTATATTAGTATTAATGTGTAAAGAATCGTCATTAATCAGCGGCATATTTCGTGGAAGGTTATTGGAAAAAATCCTATTTTCAGGCTGGAATGCCTGGAAAAGCCGGGAAATTTCAGATTCCAAAAAAAGCATACGATCCTTGAATAACTTCGAAAAATGTAAATCTGTTTCATCGTATTTTTTTCTGTAACCGATGTATTCCAAAGTAGCTCCGTTTGAATAACCAAAGCATTTTCCCAAACCGTTGAGTTCAGAAACCCGAAACTAAGATGAATCGTTATATCACATTATCATTATCAAATGTATTATTATTCAGTTAAATGTATAAAATGATCAAAGTTCAAAAAAATTTACCTGCTCTGCTAGTAAGATCATGAAAAAAGCAACTGTTTGCCAGTTCTTACTCATAATGTATTACAACAAGCGCCATTCTACTACTTCTAAGTTGTTGAACGTTGAAAGGAAATTCTGTTTTACTTCCCTGATCAAGAGTATTACTTAATATTTCAACGTTTTTTCTCTCCTGATTATAAATGATAACAAGCATCCATATCTAAACTGTATTGTTTAGAATTCCAATATTTTCTGTTTCTGCATTTTTGCAAAGATCTTAGCGAATATGATTTAATAAATAATTGAGATACGGCTATCTCGAGTAATAAGATAAATAATAACTATCAAGTTTTATCAAAAAAAAAAACCTCCGTCTTAAACGGAGATTTCGGTAAAATTCAATAGTTTCGCATCTATGAACGAATATTTCCGAAATATAGACTATAATTTATCTCGAAACCTGAAATTAGAATTTGATCCAAATTTAAGCTAAAAAATTGTGAAGCGATTTGAAACAAGAACATCCTTGAAAAATTTCTTCAAAACGTTCCAATTGCTCATAATAAGCTTGAATCGTAGAAGGCTAAAACTTTTTGTCGACGCAACTATTACCATGAACTAAAGATTGTCTTGTAATAATTTTCAAACCGTAGTTGTTCCAAGTCATTCGGTTCATCAGTTGAACCGCTCAAGTGTACTATTTTTCCCTCGCCTCAAATCTCGCATTTGACGAAAAGTTAAACCGAGTCTCCCCTTGAGGTACGCATCGCTCCGAGTGCCTCGCAAAATCGTTTCTTAATCGGATGTATGGGTCAGGCATCAAGTCACGTTAAGCTCAGTGACGTTGAGGAGCCGCCGCGTCATGCGAGCGATCAAAGAACCGAAGTGGCCAAGACTCGGCAGTGGAAAGTTGACGAGTAGCGACCCCCCGTGCTGGGTTCCCGCGCGGGGCACCCGGGCGTCGCTAATGTATCGGCACCTCGACCTCCGTGCGACTAAAACCCCCCTGCGAAGTGACTCCTTGACTCCTTGGACTGAGAGTCTCCCCGAAACCCCGTAGCGCGGCTCCCGGAGGCGAGAGTAGCCAGTCTCGCGGAAATATCGATACGTTCGCCCGGAAGCCCGTGGTTCGTAGGGTGCCTGAGCCACCGCTGGTGGGCCTCTCGCTGCTCGGCCGATTCGCCGTGTGTGGGAACGGTAGTTACGCGTTCGACCACCGCGGCGCTGCGTGTCGCTCCGGCCGCCGCGGGCTTCGGTTCGCCACTCGAGGGAGCGTTCACCGCGATTCGCTCGCTCGCTGTCTCGCTTGCTCGGGAGCCGAGGAACGAGCGAACAAAGCCTGTTGCACTCGGCGTTAAACAATGTCCCATCGTTAACGCGTCACTAGGCCGATAAGTGGCAACGATACAATGCCTCGCGCGATCTTGTGGGACGCGCAAGCCCAGTTTTCGAGAGGACCAACCGTTATTACTTGTCTAGGTACGTTGCCCTGTCCGGTAACGGGGCAAACGCGGTGATGGCGGGAACCGCACGTTGAATCGAATTGTGCCCTTGCGGCTTATGCAATGCCAACGGCTAACGACATCGAGGACCCTGGATTTATATGCTTTTTTATTGAACCGAGACGACCGCCGATTCCTCCAGTGCACTGAGAAAAATTTCGCTTGTTACGGTTGTTTGAAAATTCTAGCGAAATTGGTTTATCGTTACGATAACGATGTAAATGTATTATATATATATGTATATATATACTGTTGGAATTGCAGAAAAACAAAATTTTTAAAAGTATATACTATTCGAATGTGATATTATATAATTGTCAATAATCAACTTTTTGCTCATCACGACATGGAGAATCTTTTTGTTAAGTTAACTAAATTCTATCAGTTCAACGAAGCCTTGATATCGGTAGAGACCTTAACACCAAGTAAATCGTACCACTCTACATATATATGAAATGATAGAGCAATCGATGTATTTTCTGAAGAGTGGTGAGATTCCGTTGGATACGATACAGCCTACTTCCTCCTAGTATAACCAATTATTCATTTACATAAAATGGCTTTGTGCAGTTTATAACATAAAATGAAAAAAATAATTTATGCGAATGATCGGGAATATGCAATTTAAGAAACATCAGCCTGTATGTGACTTTCGAGCTAATTCGTGCTAATTGAATGATCCTATATTCTAATACGGTCTCTTCAATTTCATATTTGCTCACACCGTGGAAGTCAGGTTATAAAAGTGGCTTTTCCCGTCTTCACTATTCGGTAGTAGTTTCGAAAAGAATGAGGAACTCAACAATGCTTGCATCTAGTGCAACGGATTGTATTCGAGGCTGGATTCGTTGCATGACAATTGTCAGAAGCGGGCACACGGAGGCTGCACAACAGCATAACGGACGAGTGCGATTTTTTGCCATGTAGTTTTGGCATGCAATCATATCTATTACCTTGTACGACTTGTGTATAATTATATTTGTTAAGTTACAATTTGAATAATTGTCATCTTGATTTATATGTTTCAACATGTTTTACGTGATCCAAACTATAGGGTGGCCCGTTTTAACCTTATATCGCTGGACGAGTCAGCTGCTAACTTTGCAATATTTTGGGAAAGCTATTTTCTGGGCTTTCGTGTGTTGAAATTTTTAGAAAATTGAAACATCCGGTTGATAATATGGTAATTACAGAATACTACCGGAAAACAAATTGATTTATTATCATTACAGTTGAAGTTACGAGTAATCACTCAGTAATTGTAGCCAGTTAAATATAATACTTTTTTCATTACGCGTCATTTAGTCATTTATACCTAAAGTAATTTTTTTCATCGTGTATAGTTATACAGCTGTAATCGGGACCAAAAGTAGATACGTGACTAGATCAATATGGCGCCGCAACTGAATTAACAGCTGATCGGTTTAGATAAAATATATCATACGAAGACTAAGAAAACTTCTTTAAAGTGATAAAATTTCTGTTTATAGATACGTTGAATTAACACCGTGTGAAATATACGCCGAGAAACGACTGTTACAATCAAATACGACCCGGTTAGCGTAGTATATTTTCCTGCCGCCAGATGGCGTCCTTCGATAATTTCGATCTGGATTTCGCAGGCAACGCGATCGGCGCAAAAAATATCCGGCAAGGTTATTTCGGCGGAGCTGATTGTGACAGAATCCAGCGCGCTCGCATTATCATCTCGCGAAAATCCAACTCTCGAGGCCTTCGATCGTTGCGTGGGCGGGGCGTCGCGACGCCGCGCCCTCGCCGAAAAACGGGGCGTGGTAGAAGCTCGTTCCCCACCCGAATCGACGCCGACGGACGACGCGTGGAGTCGGAACGATGGTGTGGGGACAACAGCGAGAATCGGTCTTCCCGCCGGCGGCAGAGCCGCCGTTTTAACCACGTCTCGACACCCCTGCTGGAAATTTCCTCGTACCTACGACTCGACAATTCCAATACGAACGATTTTTTCACACCGGTGAACGCGACGCGTATTCCTAACCTATTCGCGAGTTCCGTCGCGTTCAAGTGTTTCATCGCCGCTGTTAATCTGTACACACTTTTTGAATAATTCACAGTGATTCCGTGCGAAAATTTTTACTTTGCTTTATATGCATGTACACGTATTGCGTATTATACAAACGATATGTCAACCGTGCCTAGACACGCAGCAAGTTGGGTAATGCGAATCATTAAATACTGTTTGTATCGCACGATCGCACGAGACATTTAAGAGTATTCCCGAGATTCGATCGCATTCTTTTGTGAAATATCGATAATTCGATTTGAATTTGTTGTGATATGATTGATCAGGTGTTAAGAAGTGAGCTGCGCTCAGCTGTATGGAGCGAAAAATTATCATATGTATTGATAAAAGAATAATTTGCAAAATATAATCTCTAAATAAATGGATCGAAAATTTGGACGATGTTTGTTCACCCCTCGCTGAACAATGCGCAATTCCTGACGTTGGCACGATAATTTTACAAAAAATTGCAAATAATTCCAAGTTTGGAGAAAAAAATTATACCGATTCTCGTAAACATTCTTAAATTAGTCACGTCGACCCGTGCTTCTCAAAACGTCTCGACCTCAATCGACAAACGTATAATATACCAACTAAAGAAATATGTCGCGGGGGTCTAAAATATTTGTTACTCACAATACCCATTTGCAACATTGTGAACCGAGCTAAAATTTAAATTTGTTTTACTATATTTGATTTGGTTACATTTAGCCTAAAAATAGTTATTACAACTAGGAAATATATTTGAAGACCATCTGATGGCTGTAATAAATTGTGCACGGTAGACTGAACTTTATATTTTTTCAGTGTACAACTTGATAAGAAAGTTTCACACGAGAAAAAAAAATCGTATTTTTCATGATAATTGCATTACGTGGTGGAGTATTTTAAAATAATGCCATCGTATTTTTAAATTTTCGTTATATATAAACAATAATTGTAAAAGTTAAATGTATGTATATTGCGATTAAATTTCCCTATTTTATAAGGAAATCATACAATTTTCCAAATTATTATTTTTCCTTCATTTATCTACTAAAATACGAAGTATGAAAAAAAAAGAAACAGAAATCCATGAAACTTTGCCCTATTGCCTGCAGCACACGTTATTTATACTTGCTATCAGAATGGGGGACGAGTGTATTTTGTTATAAGTGCAAATAATCATCCTTAAGAAAACGTTACAGTTAGCGAAAATTGTAATTATAAGTATAACCTAACTCCGATTAACAAAAATGTGTCCACCCCCAACGCAACGGTAATATTTTTATGTAATACTTACATAATGCGGTAATTTTTTTTAACTTTTATTGTAAAAAAAAGAAACACTCTTACAGTTTGAAAACATGTTTTCCGAATTCGGTAAAACAGTAGCTACTTTGGACAATATTTACAATCTACTCAAGTGCAACTCCAATAAAATACTTATCTAGAGCGAAATGATTTTGCTGATAAACAATCAGCTTAATTGGTGAAATAATTCATTAACAAATATACGTTTTCTCTTCAGAGTTAACGATTGGTGGTAAATTTTACAAAGGATTTATTCCATTTTTCCACCATTTCGCTCTACAAACAGCAAATGTAATTTTGCGAAGGCTAATTGACCCCAGCAAACATTCGTACTTGAGTACACGTTTACCGTTAACTTTATCAGTATCTTATCTACAGTCGCACAAATAATTTGACAAACGTGCAAAGCGTCATTTTGAGAAGAAAAAGATTCGTTAATTTGGAACGACGTTTTATTGTTCACAAATCATTTTGAATAAGTTTTCTAACTTGTATGCTATATCAAAGTTTTCAATTTTAGATTATACCGGTCGGCATCGGATAGTGAAAAAACGGCTAATTATTTAGGAATAAATTGTTTTCAAAATGTGAAATGAATTCTCATAGAATTTGGTATTTTGGTTAATTTCTTTTGACCGTTAAAATCCTCGTACAGTTTTTATGATCTTTAATAATCGGCAGCATTCGGAATAACGTAACAAGTGACGGAAACAGATTTGCTTTTTTTTTTTTCTCGCAGCAGTCAATTCAACACTTCCATAATTTGTTCACCGTATAAATCCGAGTGCAAAACAATATCGGCGCGAAGTTATAAAAATTGATATATTTAACGATAGCAACATATTTATATATGATTAAAAAATTCGAGTTTCGTTGAATTTGTATAGTAAAGTAAACAGTAATCTTGCGCATAAGATAAGCCATTGTATGATAATAATAATCAAATAGAAAGAACCGACCAGATTTTTAACAATTTTAAATCGGTTTGAAATGAATCATTGATATCACTAATCTTGTTTTTCATAATTCCAGTGTATTCCATAATTGTTGGTAGTATTTAAACAAGCGATCTAATCCGTAGTCCACGGATACAATAATTTTACTAACAACGCTCACCTAACGACTACACCTCGTGACAAAATTAATAAAAAGCCTCGAATTTGGCCAAACAAACATTTGGCATAAAACATTGCAAAATGCTTTGCGGACGCGATGAATAATAAAGGGTACGCAGAGAGATTACAGAGGCCAACTTGAACCGAACCGAAATATTTTCCCGCATTGCCACGTCGCGTCACTTAATTGATCCTGCAGATCGCACACAATATTGCCGCGAAAGGTATCCTGTTATGTAATTAATTGCTGTAGGGTGAGAGAACCGGAAAGCGAACGGCGCACTGCGAAGGCTCGCAGGTATCGAGTAGCAATATCGGGAATGGAGAAGCACGCCGTTCGACTATCATGTGCGGAATGCTTTGAGGATTACTGAAACGTTCCCGCGGCACAGCCGAGGGTGCAGCTATCGTCGAGTGCTCGGAACAACGGCGTGCCGGGAAATTACATTTACGTATATACGTTGTGCACTCACACAACCGCGGATACCCAGGCGGCGAGTTTATTTTGTTACAATATTGAAAATTGCCTCGGATTCGTTTTATTTATGGAATTATGCGTATAGATGCGTCGCATTTCGTCCGAATTATATCACTGATTGTGAGAGAAGTTTTTAGTTCCGGTCCTTAACTATGTTGCATTTTTTACCACAATCGGGAAATATAGTTCTAGGTGGAAAATGAAAATCAGTTTTCTAGCTGTTACTGTAACAAATGAAATTTTTTTCACTGTATACAGTGCAGGAATGTGTTGTTCAGCGATTTGGAAATTTCAACCTGCATCGATGGTTTTGTTTTTTTTTTTTTTTTTTTTTGTTAGTCTAGTTGTCGATTAATCAATCAAATTTTTTATTCGTTAGTTATATTTGGTTTATCGGATATTTTGAGGATTCTTAATCAAAGAAAGAACTATTTTTATTACGCACCTATACGAGCTGCAGTATGGTTATGTAATACAAGTGAAGATCGTTTAGAAGAGTTCCAGGATTTTGAAACTGGTATACTGTTTTTTTTTTTTTTATATTTGCAGTACTATACAGTCGTCTTGGAGTGTTCTCAAATTTCTCGCGTTCTCGAGTTTTCTTTTATCGATTTGCAATTAAAAATTGTCACTTTTATACATTCGTTTCGCAACGCTAACAGAATTACGATTCAAAAAATCATTTGCGCATGAGTGATTGATTTTTTGTCGTTGTTGATAATGATTTGGTGATCGGTAGACATGTCGATTATTTTTTCCGATTACTTTTATACCTTATACTTGAATAAAATTATTAATCATACAGTTATAAACCAAAATTATTCCGATAACTTGTGACATTCCAAGTTCCTGCAGATTCGACGTTTCTCAATTGCTTCAAACTTTGTAGATTGTACAACAAATGGAACGGACCAAATAAAAAAGACAATCTTCTTAAATTATATAGTTATATATATTAATATTATACAATCCTGTATTGGAATGTTAATTTTTATACTAATTACACGTACCTAGTATTAAGAAATCAATTATTACATAATCTGCACAATATTTACAATATTAAAAAAAAGTCTGTCAGGCTGTCTTGTAATCGTGTAACAATTCGACTGTGACACAATAATCGCAGAGACTGTGTTTGAATAATCGATTTTCAATCTCTTGGGAAATTATAGCCTCACACGTATGTTGGCCACACATCGCGTGTCAGTAATTGAATTAGAACGTTAAAGTTGCCTGACGGTTGTTATAAACGGCAGCAGACGCAACATTCTTTCTCAGTTTACACAGTATATTTACAAGTACCAAGGGATTATTCACTGACGAATCAAGTGACGAACGACGTCGAACGGTTTCGAACTGATTTCAAAACGATTTAAAAATGATTCCAAGCTGTCTCAAACTAATTTTCAAAAGTTTCTAACTGATACGACAGCGGTTTCAAGCTGTGTTAAACTAGTTTAAGGACTTTCAAACGATTTTTAAATGGATTCAAATAGTTTTTGAGCAGTTTCAAATGATTTCGAACTAATTTCAGTCAGTCTGTTACGGTTTCAACGTCGTTTCAAGCGATATTCTCAAAGGTTTAAAACTGTTTGCAAATAATGTTTAAATAAATTTAAACGGATTCCAGCGATTGTGATCAAAACTGGTTTGTGATTTCAACGAGTAAATAGCCCTTTGATAAGCACCGTTTGATACGTAGCGAGAAAAATCCTCGACCATTGGGGAAATGGCCTGGAAATTTAAAAGACGAACTTATTTTTTAATTTTTTGTTTGCATGAACGAGCTTTAAAAGCTGCAGTATGAAATGGGATGCGATTGAACTGATGTAGAAACAGCCAAATCGCATCTGTAAAAAAATTTTCTTCGGAGAATCTCATAACATAACAGTTCAATTTGAATAAGAACAACAGCAACAAAAAAAAAAAAAAAAGGTTCCGGCTCTTCGATAAGGTAAAATGTAATGAATTTTCTCTTCTCTCCGTCACAAGTTTTTATAGTACATTTACATTATATATGTTCCAGGCGAATGCAGTTATTGCAGAATATATGAAGCGTTCCACGCTCTTTCATAATCCAACGTTATACTAATGCCTTCGATATTTATCTTTCTGATTTTTTTACCCCATACAGCTTATATGCTTGTACGTAAAAAATTGTCTCACACAGAGGGAAATATCTGTAGTTACGGTTCTTATATACACTTAATACTTTGATTTTTGACCTAATCGAAAAATATAACCCTGGCTAAGAAATAAAAATTCATTTTGTCGCCGAAATTATAAAATGTAGTACATGCCGCTATTCTTTTGGATTATAGTTACTCTTGGTATATTTTCATGTAATTATTGCAATAATTTGACATTGGTGTTGCGAGTAATTGACGGTAAAGGCATCGTTCGATTGAGAAAATGTAGTTCATTAAACAATCTGATTCGATGTAGCAACAACCAGAAAATGTACAGTGTCGGCAATTACAACAACACTAAATATTTATATTACCAAATTTTCATGCAAATTTCAACAAATATTTCAATTGTTCGGTATCGTCGCGATACCAATTTGATGAAAAATATTGTAGCAGGTAACCGAAAGCGAATGAAATACTCCTCCGTGCACGCAATGATATAAATGCAGTGAATTCGTCGGCGATCGTATTGATGGGCGTAATAGGGTTTGGATAATGCATAACCCCCATGAATGGTAAATGCAAACTTGGCTCCTCGAACGCAAACAAGACAACCCTTGCAATATATTACACAGGCATCGAAGAAGGGCTTCGCTCCACCCTTGCTGCTCAGCGTTTGCTTGGCTACGACGTATAGGAAAAGGACATTAGCATCCCCATGATGGGCCGGTGACTCGATCCTTACGCTCTGGAACGCGCCTTCTTAGAACTCTCAACGATCTCTCGCGCCTCAAAACAACCCCCTACACGACGTCGAGAAGCGGCGAGAATCAGTTCATGAATCTTCAATGAATGGAGGCGCCTTTATACACTCGGCCATGAATTTACAATCGCGAAAATTGACGGTTCAAATTTTGTTTTGTAATGTTTGTGCACGCAAAAGTACTCGTAACAGCCTCCTGGTTACAAAGGACGACGACAACTGTTTGACTAACTATTTCAATTATTTGGTTCGAGTCAATTTTTATTTTTAATTTTTTTTTGTATATTCATTTCCGTATCTCATGGCTCTGTGAAATCGGCAATTCTGTAATTGAATAGCTAGCATCAACTTTAATCCATTGATACATTCAGATTTTGTAAACGGAACGAATACGTTCCGATTAAAATTATAAGTAGGTTAGCTACCAAAAATCATTATTAGCAAACATTTATCAATAGTTCCGTATTTTTTATTGAAAGCAAGACGTAAAATGAAAACGCAAAATTGATCCTAATAAATCATTTATAATGGTCACAGACTGAAAATTCATTCTGACTTGTACGATCTGTGAGGAATGTATCGAACGCAATCGATTCAAAGTTCAACATAGCAAATGCTCGATATTTATGGAAATATCATCGACTAAAATAGTTCATTTTCGTAATAAATTTCGTGCGATGAGTTTTTCTCCGGTAACTGGAGTATTGTTCATTTTTCTTAAATACCCGAGAAGATGATCGCAAATTGTGGAAAGCATCCCCTGCAAGCTTCGAAGTGTTAGAGATTTGAAGGGATTGAGTAAAGTTAACGTGTGTCATCAAATTGAAATACTTCAAATAATTTCCCAAAATTCAGAAGACTTTGGCAAAACTTACAACGAACTTTCATGATTTTATGGTACTTATTTTCCGATGTATTCAAGATCTTTCACATCAAAAATTGATTAGGTTTACACACACACACACACACACATATATATATATATATATGTTACACATGCTTTAAAGCTGCAGGGTCAAAGTCTCGAATCTAGTTTCTTTCTGGACAAATCATTGAAGCACTGATAGCACGTGAATATTTGCTAAGAAAACTTCCTACGGCATAAAATTAACATACCCGCTTTATGGGATTTATTGTATAGAAAATAATTACAATACCATAATTTGTACAAAATTCTGGACAATTGAAAGAACTTTTAAGCGATCCCTTAGGACCTGATATAACATATATAACACTTGCAACAGCAACTTACTTGAACGGAGTTTTTGAAAAGAAGCCAAACAATGGTAGGTACACCGCATCAGTCGATACGTTACAAAGATGAACCGGATCAGTATTTTTAAAACTAGTAAGTCTCCTTACGAGTTGCGTCAGCTATTGTTTCTTTAGCAAAGTTTTTCACGTCAAACAAACTTCTGTTAAGAAAACAAATCGATTTCGGACCGTGTTAATTCACCGCAAGTGCTTTACGGCTCCCGTCAAAAAGAAATTGAAACTAAATAGACGCCTTCAGTTGCAAAACCGAAACCGATCTATCGCAGTGGCCTCGTAAAAATACCGTCGCACACTAGCGGAGGGTGAGTGTCGAGCTTGCGGGAGAAAAAGCCAGGGATTGTCGGGAGTTCCCGGGGCAGGACTGACACCTCGTTGAGAGCAAAGCTGGAATTTCGGAGCGGGGCGCTCGATGCGGTTGGCGGGTTGGGCGAGTGACATACGAGCCGGTCTGTTGGTGACAGGTCAGCCAGCTCTACCGGTCACTCTTATACACCCCTGCATCGTCCCGGGCCTATCGCTGTCGCAGCCTCTATTATCATATTTATTAACTGCCGCCGCACCGTAACGCGGTGCTTATACATATCCATCGTCCGTATAACTGCTAACACCTAGAACGTCCACCCACCGACACCAAGGGAGCACGTGCCTGATCTGGAAATATCAGCAAACCGTAACGCCGACGGGCGTGATGTTCAGTAGCGTACCAAGTTTTGCCGCGAGATAAATTCTTACGCCGAAATCGATTTCACCTCGACTGTTTTACGGCGCGTTTGTGTCGTTGCGGTTCGCTAAGAAAATCAATTTCTTAACGCACTAGTGCGGGAATTTGATGTTTTCCGCACTCGTTCGGGTGCGCAAAATCGAATTTTCCGCACTCGGTTAGGAAAAATGGCATGCGCATCGTACTTGCGGAAACCGTCCAACGCAGAGGGACGCACAATAATTCAGTCATGGACAGTTGTTCTTCTTAAGAAAAGATAATTGCGGGTGTTACTAGCGATTGAATTTCACTGATTTCGTAATGTACAGATGTACCTATTAGCATTGGGTGACGTCATATCGTTGCGGTTTAAAAACCTGCTGTATTTTCTTCAATTTTTGTTCGATCGGAAAAATTAAAAAGTATGACTTATAGTTACTTATGGTCTTTTTCCGCTTAATACGAACATAAAATGCTTTTCGTTCAAAGACCCAGTCTCGTCGTGTACTCGTTTGATCGCTCGGAGAAGGATTTATACTTGCGGTTATTATAATATTCGTGTCCGTGACTATTTTCATAACCACAACCATTTTACCATAACCTAAGAGAAATATAGTTTTGGATATAAAATGAAAACTGGTTTTGTAACAGTGTAAAACAGAAGATCTAATATTTGTTACTATTCTTTTTTGCTATAGTCATACATACTATACTTTCTCGCAACTATTGCGATAGTTTGATGTTAAGAACTTATGTAATTGAAAACACGTAACCAATTAAATAATAAACAAACTCATTGCTACGACAGCAAAACAATTTCCTATACTGGCAACTGTAATAATCCCATGAAATAGTTGTACTAATCTTACTACATTTTTTTTTTTTTTTTTGCAGTTTTAAAGCTACTTAAATCGTTGTAATTCTAACCATACCTACACTGAGAGAACCGATTTCGGGAACCCTACTATTCAAATATAGTAGATTCGACTATTCGCATAGTTGATTTAATCATTGAAGCTACTTACGTTCACCATTTTGCGTACAGGAAATATTGCGTGCTTTGCACCCATAAAGTGACGGTTACTATCGATATAGTTGACCAGACTTAGAGTTCAGATAGTTGTCACGAAATGTCACTAGTCGTCAGCTTTTTGGTCAGAACATGACAGTTATTTTCACTAGAGATCCTTCTCGCGGTGCGTATTATTGTAAAATTGTCCGGTGGTTCACCGAATCGAGAGTAGAATTTTTCTTGGTCACGAAAGCTGTTCTGTACTTACGCTACTGTATAAACGCGGGCGTGAATATGTGTGCTTAAATATATACGCGTGCAGATGTGTTCCCATGTAGAAACGTGGCAATGACAGCAGCACGTGGCCATCCCCGATTTGTTGTTTGATACGATTACGCCGTATCCTTAAGGCTGCACGAGTCTGCACGATGCATTTGCACGTCACCGCATTCTCACGCGATTATTTCATTATAGATTTCAACGCCTGTGCAGAAAATTTTATCGCTGTACTGAGAAAATCTTTACTTTTCGTAGTTACGAGAAAATTCCGTAGTAAAATGGTGTCGTTAGAATAACAGTTTAAATATAACAAGAAATTGTGTTACAAGTAAATATTCTGGGTGATTGTAGTTGCCGATATTTAGACATTTTCTCATTATCGCAACTTTGATCTGTTTGACAGACTGCATTTTTCACTCGAATGACAGTTTTACATCAATTCATTATTCCACCAATGTCGACTTATTGCCGATAGGAATAAAAAAATATAGTACGAGTGAATAGAATAGAAAACAGAATAGTAATCGCAGACTAGGTTTTTTGATTACAGCTATAAAACTCATTTTCGTTTTGTACTGGGAATCGTACTTTTTCGGTTCTGATAAAAAATGAAAATAATAGTCAAGTACTGTGTAGTAACCACAACTATAAATTTTTCTTACTGTATACCAATATCGATAAATAGAACAATCATTATCACTTAATCAATGAAACAAGCAGGAGAAATTCACTTGCCTGAAAAATTCAATCATAGAACTTCCCGCGATTCCAGAGTTACTTGAGAGTATGTAAATCTTTGATTTTACTGAAAATCTAACCCGGTCTAATTGGAAATATAAAATAAAATAAAGTTACCAGTAGATAAAATTACATACCAATAAAATATTCATACATGCATTACACCATACAACGGTTACGCGATAATGGAAATTATAATTATAGATACCAGTACATTGAAAGTTTTTGTGAGATTTCGCAAAGAGGTTGCACAAATTTCACCGTATATAAGGTAACAATTAATTTTCAACACCGCCGGTTGAGTAATCAAAAATGTGGGTACGCAAAATACTATGGAAACAGTTATTGTTGGTACGAAGAAAAAATTACTCACGTTTTTCCCCTCCGCGATGATTTCACCCCGTGAGCTTTCCTTCTAGGAACCCCATATTATACATCAAAATAGGAACATACGTATTAGAAAGGGATTAATCTCTTATTGTATGTGTACCAATAGAAGATTAGTTGCCCCCTTCCCTCAACAAGTTACCCTCCGAACGAAGGTTTAATTTCGTCGGCATTTTCATAACAACGAATTATTCCGATATATCCCGCAATCAATACTGCAATGCAGTTATACAAGCTCAGCAATTAGGAACATCGGTTAATAAATACCTTAGGATGTGTGGGACGTACAGTCAGGACGAAAATGCGTCGAAACAACAACGTGACGTGAAGAAAATCGACAATTTGAGAAAAGCTTTGATAATCGGAAAGTTTCAAATTCCTAAACTTTGGTGTTTTTGCGTTTATTCTGCTCATTGGCCAGATCCCAAAATAACTATCGGAAAAATATTCAAAGAATCTAACATAACAGTACGGTTATAATGCTGAAGTATAATTCTTGTTAAGCATCTGCTGTACCGTATTTACGAAAATCTATCTTTATGCACTCTAGAGATGACTGATGTGTAAAAAAAAATGTCAGACAATCTCTGGAGATCTCTACGGTTAGCAAAATGGATAAAAAAAAATGTGAACGATCTCAAAATAAACCATTTTCTTTAATTGCCGATATCTCAGCTTGTGTGATTAGAATTTTCTCAGAATTATTATTTCTGTCAGATCGTAGCATTGTTGTTTCATTTCTGTTCACCGTCATTGACGCAAGCAACATTGCTAAAAGTCTTTCAAACGGATTTTCCTCATTTCCTAACCTAATCTTTGATTCAGACGTCGATTCATCTTGAACATACAAGTAATAAGGGTTTTCCAATTAAAATTAACTAGTCCAAAAAAAAAATACCTATTACAGGAACTTTCTTAGTTAAATGTAACCAGACCAACTTGTTCAGTGAAACTTTTCAAACCTTTGTTTCAACACTTTCTTGAGCTGACTGTACGTCGAAGGATCCTTAATCCTATAACGACTACCCTCGCCTATCTCGCACGGTATAACACAGGTACATCGGGCCTACACAAAGGTCGAGCACATACAACACCGTATGAAGAAGCTGGCAATAAACAGGTGCCTGTAAAATCCGCACGCTGCAGGCGAATATATGTACGTAGAAACGGGAACGGGAACGTTCGCCGGGTATCCTGTGCCGAGTATTAAGCTCGCAGTGAAGATCGGCTTACCTTAATATTTGTTGGCATCGGGGTCTGCAGCCGAGTTGAGGGGAGATAGAGTCGTACGGCTCGCCAGTTTCGCTGCATTGAGCAGCGTGAGGCAGGGGTTGCCATGACAGTAAAACTTATTGGCTGAAGCAATGATCAAAATACGAGACATGTAATGAAACGTTCTTACACAGTTTTATTGGCATCGAGAGATACATCGGGCTGAGTGAGAGGCCCGAGTCCGTCCGTTCTGCACTACCTTTGAAGTCCCTGTGCGGGCTCAGGTGGTGAAATGTTCCACGGCTCTTTTAGCCCGCCACAATCACTTCGGAGGTATTTGGAGATAGAAATTTGAAGCGCGGATCGAACGTGTCGAGAGGAAACGGCGAAACTTACAATTAGCAGGCTGAGTTGCCGACTGCGCATGCGCGAAAAGATCGAACTGTACTGGTCGGTGAGATCGGGACGCGGTGATGTTTTTGTCTGCAGGGCAGGGGTGCCAACTCACTCAAAACGGGGCATGACACGCCAAACTCTCCCGTGTCGAATTGCGATTTGATATTAACAGTGATCAGTTTATGCATGAACAATTAGAACACTCTATAACCCGACAAAATTGGCCTCCCGTACATGCGTATAACCTCCGTAATTTGAGTTTCACAACCGAAGCTCAAATTGGCCAGCCTGCATGAAAATACGACATGAATCTGGTAAGTTCCACGGTTTCCTTTCGGTAGATTTACGGCGTTTCGAATGGCTTTTAGGTATTATTTTATTAATATCTCTTTATTATTTACAAAAAACTTTATAATAATATCTCTAGGTATTTTTTTCACCGTCACACACGTATATGCTACTATTACTATATTTATCATTATATTAACATTAATAATATCAATTCTCTAACGTTATGTATAATATATAATATATATATATAATATATAACATCGTTTCAATTATTACAAATTTCTTGGTACAAGGAGAGACCGATGCTTTCTATTTCTTAAATTTACTCGTTATTTACATTAGTACACGTGGTCCGTGTGACTTGATACCCCTGCAGGCGTTGCTGTATATGCAGTGCGGAATACGCAATACATGTATAATCATATATAAGGCTGGAGCAGACCCCTGACATTTTCACAAGAAAACAACTATTCATCAACAATCTTAATGCCTCTTCACAATTTTGGCACAATTGCCTGCGGTGTCTATTTCTCGACGACCTTCAAGGTGCAAAACTTGATGACAAAATAAAATGATTCTCGAGTTAAATTATGCGTGCTCTTTCGATAAACACCTCGTACTTATATTGCAAAATCAGTTAATTCTGCAACCGGTTCCTGAACATTGTATTCGTCACCAGATTTTTCGATTTTATTACTAGTGGAAAACAATTTTTGAACATTGGATTCACGCAAGAATAATTGAAACTTGAAAATCAACTGCGCATGCGCGAGTTTTATCGGCTGTTCCTGCAGGCTGGCCATCCCGAGTCTCGTTGTCAAACTGTTTCTGTCGGCGATGTAGGCAGTTGATACGAATTTTCGAGGTTAGAATCTTAAATAATTGAGGTGGTGACTCGGAAAGGTTTGGGAAGCATTTTTTATTGGGCCGGAGAGTTGATTCTTCAAAGAACGGTCGGAATTTAATGCTTATGCTCTTTCAAAATTCAAACGTACACATTAGACTGGGCCACAAAAATTGACTATTTTTTTTTTTTTGAAAAATATGTTGAGAATATCATTCAGTATGGCAAAAAAAAATTTCATAAAATTTTAAGCCCTTAATATTAACTTTAAGAGGTCTATCATCGCTATTTTTGATTTTTAGTAATAATTTGATGTTTTACGTCAGAACTGTCGAAATATTGAAGTGAAAAAATTTATGTTCACTTATCCCTTTATAAAATTAAATTCCCTACAAAAAAGGTCTGATTATAGATTTTTGTCAGACAAGCCGTTTCCGAGTAATTAAGCTTAATAAATTGAAATAATTTCTCGATTTGACTTTTTTAATTTGGAATTTTGTGACTAACGAATCAATGAATGTATAAAAAAGATCATGACAGATTCTTAAAGGAAATTTAATGTTCTACAAAAAAGATCTCTTAATATTTTTGCCTCAATTTAATTTTTCAAAAGTTATTCTCAATTAAAATTGAAGAAAAAAATTGAAATTTTTTTGGCCCAGTCTAGCACATATTTTGCGTACGTTGGCCAGCCTGCATAGCAGACAAGAATATCGCTGCGGGAAGATTTCGCCGACCAAATGACATTAAACTATTTGACGCATGCGCGATTGATTTTCAAATTTCAAGAAATTGTCCCGGTATATTTGTTCTTATGTTGTAACTTTCTCTCTGAAGAAAAAATGAATAGCAAAATGTGGAAATGAATACTGTAAGTTATTATATTACATATACTGAAAAACATGCTGATGACTGTCAGGACTCTGCGAGCTCTCTCATATTTTCGAAACGAAATAGTTAGTAACTATATATATAATGATAATTAAAGACATTATGTACATAATATCCAAGATAATCTTATATATTACTAAACACTATGTTATATGTGCACATAATATTATTTTAAATATATTTGTGTGCATCATACAAAACGAATTGACGTAGAAAAGAGTTTGTTTGTTTTCTCAAACAAATTTTTTTATTTACTTCAATCTACAGTGATCTAGATCCAGGATTTATAATCTTAGTTAAGATGCAATGCGACGTAACTTCTACAGCTGGTGAAAATTAATATCTACATTATGCTTTACGCTTTTCTCATTCCCTTTCAGGGAATTAATCATTGAATTTGTAAAGGATAAATTCTCTTGATTAGGAAAAAAACATGATCTAGTATACAAATTTGCAGGTTAGAACTTATGAGAAATCGTTTGACGGACATAAAAGTACCTCAAAATTCGGATTGTGTTTCGAAATTTCGGCAACATTTATAGCCGTATCTATAATACATTTTATTCCCGAATGAACCATAAAGTTAACTTTTTTGACCTCAAAAGCGGGACGAAAGTGGCATATTTTTCCTTAAAACGGATTTGCGGGAAATACGATCTCATATTTCAAATCAGCGTGAAATATGAGCCCAATTTAAAATTCCAAATTTTCGAACAAATATTGCGGACAGAGTTGAGTCGGAAATAAATTTCTATTCATAACACAGGAATAAAAGTCGACTTTATTCCCTGGTTACATAATATACTATTTTTCCAATGAAGAAGAAAAGATCGGCTGGATTTGACTTTATACACTCGAGAGTCTCCCCCTTGCATAATTTTTGTAATCTATATTCATGTAGTTTATGAATGTACTGGTCGTTGAAAACAATTGCGTAGGAGAAGTAAAAATGATCGATGACCATGCACAAAAATCTGACCAATTGAAAGTAACTTGCCGTATTATAATCGTATTGAAACGTTCAATTTCACCTACGGAATTATGCTGTGCCCAAAGCAAGTGCAGTAAAGTAATTGTAAAATCACTGCTTATCCCGATTTGTGTTCTGTTTCTACATATAATATTCAATTGGCCAGTTTTGCATGTGCATCATCGTGAAAACCTATTCGATGTTTGTTACTCATTTATTAATTAGGTACCTGAATCTAGCTACAAATCGACGACCTATTATTTATTTTAGTGGAATATTTGAAACTTTTTATCGAAACCTACGAGAACCTCGGGTTCCTGCGAGGCTGTACGATGCTATATTATATAAACTTGTACATATTCTAATTTCCCGTAATAATTATGTTCAGATTCAAATATGTATAGAATTATAAATGAAACAAAACGATCTTGTCTTCGCGTCGAAAAATCTTGTTGAACAAAATCTTGCGTCTTATACTATTGTTTATAATATATAATATGTACAAAGTCTTGGAGACTAATTACTTTGTTAAATTCAACTTACGTCGTTATATGTAATTAAATCGTCTAACGCGACTGTGTGGTCGATTATTATTTTCACGCTAAATATATAAGTCGATTCTGCACAACATTTCCGTAATAAACGTAACGTGTATGTTAATCATTGGTGTGACATGTTATTTTTTTCGGTACATAAAAAACTTCAACGAAATAAACCGCTTCTGCATTCTCTGCAAATATCCGAATCCGATGATAAAATCAGAATTGTTACTGGAAAAATCGTTCAAAATCAACGACACTACAGCTCTTGGAGTGCTATTTTCGACAGTCTGAATAGAACGCTACTCACTTCGTGTTCACTATATATATTTATGTTTATAAACCAGCCAATGTTTCTGCACGTTTTACGTTTCACGATATTTCCCCATTCTTCCTAATTAAGGTCCCCTTATAACTAAGCACACTTTAAAGCCTGGTTCGATTTTCGTCACTCTCGCGAGGATTAGGAATTTACGGGTACGATCGTCTGAGTTACACTTAAGAGTAATTCAATTTCACAACTGAAAATTGAGAGGCAACCGGTTTGTTTCGGACATTAATGCTGACTATTTAAGAAAAAAATTCTCCATTTATTCTCATCAATCAAAAATCATTTTTCAATAAATCCCACCACACGAACGTATTAGAAATTTGGGTATTGACTAGAGGTGAAATCGTTAGACTTCGCGGCCACTGAGTGTTCACGAGATTTAATCAGTGATCGCAGTACCAAAATAATACACCTAAAACTGGCGCGATTTCACTTTGTTTCTCCGCTTTTAGAAAAATTTGGTCAGTTTCTTCAAGACACTTGTGCTACGAAATAATGATTAAAACGTAATTTATGGGCTCGAAAGTTGATGAAATTTTTGTCAGCTAAAAAAAATGACAAATATTCTTACAATCGTCAAGGTAATCGTCGATAAGATTCGTTTTCAATTCTGGTTTTTACCTCACTGTCCGAAAATAAATTAAGGCTGTGTCAAATTCGTTTTCGTTCGTGGTGTGTGGTTTTGGACAGATTGTAATTGCATTATATTTTATCGAGGAAATATGATTTCAGAGAAAAATAAACGTTGAGAGTTGGTTTTAAAACAAGCGGTACTCTGTTTGACTTGGCTTATTAAGATAACCGTTATAAAGTTACCAAAATTGGTTACATATTTCCGAGGAATGAGAGCGGAGACCAGGAGTGGATTTCCTAACAAATTTACGATTGCGATCAGAGTAACGGCGTATCATCAACTATATAAATAATGGAAAGCACACCTCGCCACACGGTGATTTTATTTTACACTACAGATGGAAATTAACTTGAAGGAAAAAAAAGTAACTCGATTTTTTAAATTTCACACTTTATACCGAAAGGTCGTATATCGAAGCGTCCAACTTTATCACACAGTTAAAGACGCCAAACTAATTCCCCCTGCGCAAAACTGTAATGAAATATATTCCATTAGTCCGAAACTCACCAAACATTGACCCCGCACTTGTCAGACGCACACTGTAATCCAGCATCGACGTATAAATTCGTACCTATAATACCCCGAGGGGCCGTTCACTTAGGAAAGTCATACATTTTACAGTTGGAACTAAAAGTCAGAAGAAACGAATTCAAATCACTTAAATGTTGTTTGAAATGACGAGGAATCATTCGAGATGACTGAAATCATTCGAAATCACTGGGAATCACTTGAAATCACAAGACGATAAGGTCGCGATGAAATCACGCAGTAAGCGTTGGAAATCATGATACACAATTGTTGCAAGTCATGCGGTAAACGCTAAACGGTTTTAATTGACTCTTAACACTGATGTTAATTGTTTCTACTGATTTCCATTGACATTTTATGATTTGCCAGCTTTCTGGCCTTTTTCTAACGACTCTGTTTCTGTGTAGCAGGAAAATCACTGGAAACCGCTTACAGCACTAGGAAATCAATGAAAATCAGAGTTGACATTGGGAATCAATTGAAATCGATTGGTGTACCGAAAACAAACGAAAATCAGACCACGAGATAGAAGTCTCTAGAAATCACTTGAAATCAATGTCAACAGTGAACCGGAATAATTAATTTGATATCTGCAAGTGAATGGCTCCTCGGTATACTCATGCCGCGAGGAAACGGTAAAACTTATCGTGCCGAGTGACCGACTGCGCATGCGGACAATGATTGAACTCTACTAGACAGCGAGAATCGTACCGCAGCGATATTTACTTTTGCAAAGCAGGGTAGCCAACTTACTTGAAACGAGGCACGAGATGTGAAACTCTCCGGCGTCAAGTGGCGAATTGAAATTACGTTGTTACCACGACTTTTAGCAATAATAATCAGTGATCAGTGATCAATCAGTGACCTAGTCTATCTAAAAAAAAAAAAACGAAAGAAATTGGCATCACCTACATACGTCATCTTCACAATCCACATTTGACGCCTGAAGCTTGAGTTGGCCAGCCTGCGCGAAAAGACGACGACGCTCGCGCATGCGCGGTCGGACACTGAATTTGGTAAGTTTCACCCTTTTCTCCCGGCGTTACGCGACGCGAGATAAGCAGCTGCCGCAGGAGGCGAGCAAACTTTATTAAGGACTGTCGTCGGGAATGGCGTACCAAGTGGCTGGATCCGCGGCGAGGGCCCAAGGGCCAGCGACCTGGGGACTTGCGTAGGACGCAGCTCCCGCCGCGGATGGTGCGCACTACCAGGCTCTCCCCTGCAGCGGCAGGTAGGCACCGCACTGCGGCTGCTGTTGCTGCTGCATGCTCTGCTGGGCGTTCGTCCTCGTGTACGAACAGTGCTGCAGGCTCTGGCTCGAGGACATCACGTGACTCACGCCGACCACCGAGTGGTGCGAGACGACCGCGGCGTGGTGCGAGCCGTGGGGGCTCGACGCGGCCGTCATGTGGGGCGCAGGGCTCGCCAGAGCGGCGCTGGGACCGCCGCGGCTTCCCTCGTTCCCGCCCCCGCTTCCGCAGGGCTTTCCGTCCTTGACCAGAACCGGGACGGCCACCCTTCGAGGGGAACTCGCGCTCTGGAACGATAAAGACAAGTTCATTTTGATTAGTTACACCGAGGGAAATTTTTAGTTCCGGTTACCGCTCAGTCCTTAACTATTTTCATTTTTTACCACAATCGAAAAGTATAGCTTTGTTTTGTAGCTGTTTTTTTTTCTCAGTGTTGGTTCTGTCCACAGAACGGAGGCTTCGGAGAGGAAATGGTGAGAGATAGCAGGCTGAATGATTCGTCTTTTCGTGCAGGCTGACCAACCCAAAGTTTAGTTGTCAAACTCGGCTTATGGAGGTTATGTGGCAGATTCAAGTTTTTTTGGAGGTTAAACGGATCTTAAATGATTGATGTTAGTAAGTCAAGAAGGCTTCTACACCTTTTACTGTTGACTGATTGATTACCGACTGATAACTGCCACGAGTCATCGTTACAACATAACCTTAATTCGCTGCCTGATGCCGAAGTTTGACAGCTCATGCCTCGCTTCGAGTAAGTTGGCTACCCTGTCTTGCGGATGAAAATATTGTTGAGGCATAATTCTGTGGACCAACAGAGTTAGATTATTTTGCGCATGTACAATCTGTTGCTCACCCTGCTAACTTTCACCATTTTCTCTCAGTATAATGGACTGTGTAAACAATGGGCGAAATAGAAAACACCGATTCTGATATCTATCGGTGACGTGCGTAAGTTTATTATATGCGTGTTGTTATAAGCCTGCATGATGAATCGACTACTCTGAAAAGAATTAATTGAAAGCGTACGTTAATTGATTAATTAAAAGGACCCATCAAATGATTAGTCGGAAAAACGATTAATCGAAAAACATTTCTTTTGCCATGTTTACCAAAGTCAGCAAATCTTTCCGCGATGTGTTTTACATGCGTAAACACTTAGGGTATGATTACAGCTGTCATTACTTATATATAGGTATAAATTTTTTCAACGAAACAAGACCTCAACAGCACTTTATTGACGCGCCAACATAAAATTATCGCAACAGGCACAAAAAATGTAGGCACAATAATATACACGTAACTATACATATAGTTGGTCTGAAAAAAATCAAATTTATAAAGAAATAACTTCAACATTACATTTCGATACATTGATTGTATTCTGTTGTTATATGAATGGCGTAATTGGCTAGTTAATTATTGGTTTGCAAATTGAGTAAAAACTATCTTGTTCTCCAAGACACCGGAAATGATAGATGCGTGAAATGACTTCGACTTTTTAGGTACATACAATAGTTACGAGATAAGTCACGTGGTTCTAGAAGCCTTTTGAAGTCCACCACCTAACCGAGCCAATTTCTAAGAATATACCGTTGCCCATGATTCCAAAAACAGTAAAAAACTAAGTACCCGTCTCACAATAAAGCTTGGTACACAACCGGTTCAAATTAACCACGTGTAAGATCAAAAAGCTTGGATGCATGTATTCAGCGACGCGTTGGGCCGAGTTAAGCAATGATTAGAATAAAATGTCAAGTGTTAAGAGGGGTATCAAATTTTTCTCTGCACACGAAGAAGGGAGGCTTCAGGTTAGGTATGTATGTACATACAACGAACCTATATTATATATTTCTTGGTATAAAGATCACGGCCGTTGCCAACAAACCGTGCGCTGGTTGGGATTCATGGCAGAGCAGCGTCCCCGCAGCGAAGGAGTTTAATATGGATAAGCAACAAGGGTAAACAAGGCTTTTTTAGAAAATGCATTTCTCGGTCCAACTGGTGCTGGTATGTGTGTCCAGCAAACACGGCATCGCGACGTGACCACCTTCTCTGTCCACAGTTCCGCAAGCACGTCGACTCGCATGTGTGCATGCATATATATCTACATATTATATATATATATATATATATATATTACATATATATATAATATTTCTGTACGCAACCAGTCCGCGGCGAGCAAACTCCAAGCCGTGTTATCCGAGGCGAAGGAGCTGAGCCAAGGAGAGAAGAGAGCGAGAGAAGCGCTGATGCCCGGCTACCGTCGCGACGCCATCGTCCATTCACCGATCTCCGTTCATCGGTATGCCTTACAGAAGCTTCGGCTACCTGGCCAACCACTCAGCTGTATCAACATTCGGTACATGACATTCCTTTTCTATCTTTCTCAACATGCCTTGATTATTCCATACACTCTCGGCTTCGGACCCGCAGAAAGTAGGCTTACAATCGTCGCCGAAATTTTCTGCATACTAGTCTCGTTTAACCGAATCTTCTTTTACTCTTCACGTTTTTTTGGGGAAAACACTCGCGTCGGCCAGTCAATATCACCAATCTTACGATGCAGCTCTCGTCAATGTCGGTGCGTGACGTACGATACTCTTGGCTTCATCAATACACGTCGTAAGCATGATGCTTTTCGACTTTTGGGACAAAACAACCTTGCTGGCCAGTCAAATTCATGAATCATACGCTCCGGCTGTCGCCAATTTTTTGCGAAAACTGGCCGTATGTGTAGTCTTGCATATGTATACACCCTTTATTTTACCTACGTGATGGTTTGCGATATTATTTCGCTATAATCGGTGAAATTAAGATACTACATCATCATGGTGAATAGGAAAGTACTTTTAAGACCTCAGGATCTTTTATTGTGTTGGAACTCTTAGGGGTATTTTTTTGGTAAATGAACCTTCTTCGACTAAAAATTAATTTATCATACAATAAAACAGGTATAATCGAGAATTCGTAGTTACTTTGCTAATACTTTGAAATAATACATTCGTTGTACAATAATCGAATGCGCAAAATTCTATCGTTGAACCTTCCTCAGAGGTCAATGAAAACTGATAGTTACGGCAAAAGTATAGGACAAGTTTTCTGTTTCTCGGTATTTCACTCTTTAAACTGCAAATGCATGCCTAATGAATTGAAACATAAGTAAAAAGAGGCCCATTAGATATAAGCAAACATCAAATGATCTATATTTGAGACCAAGGAACTGACCCTAGAAAATTGAGTTGAGTCCTGACAAATATCCTTGTGAGTGATATTTCATATTGTGGAACAAACAGAAAAGTACAATAAAATGAATATCTTTTTATTGTAGTAACGTTCAAATATTGTTAGAATGAGAAAAAATTCCGTTGCAAGTAACTTATATTTAGCGTCACTGCATAGTCGATGCTTATACGTTATTTGGTGATTCCTACGCATTATAATCAGTCGAGTAAATCAGACATTCTGGAGATAAGTATTTGTAAAAATATGATCAGAGGGTCTTTGGAGATCTTGATGATGAGCAAAGTAAGCACGAAAACATTAGAATGGGATCGAAAATACCAGAGTAAAATCATTTCGAACTTTTTGATCCTACTACTTTCATCAAATTCTTGATATCTTGGTTAGCGTCACTCGAATTTCTTCAAATTCATTTCTCTTATATAGTCACAGTAAGGATGTTGTCTGATCAGCGTTCACTGTATCTTCGGTGCAAATATCGTTGTTGGATATTTTCGAAACCGGATTTTCTCTGTTCCCAATTTTTTATCGAGGCTTTACAGCCGATTCATAACGCTTTGAAATTCGGCTCGTATACTCCGCCTTTCCTCTTTTCGGCGAATAATCCGTACCGGAAACACATAACGGTGAAATGATCATGACGGCGTACGCGCGCGCACGGAATTATTACCGTGCAGCATATATCGCGTACTTATTGTATAATACTTGTAGTAAGTGGCAGCTGAGTGACGTGTATGCCAAGATAGACTTTCGTATTAAGTGGAGCAAATGCAATGCACTTCAGAACCGCGTTGCGCGATGATTGCAAGCCTACACGATGCAGGCAGCAAAAACGCTCGACGACATTCATGGAGCAATGCATTCACAATCAGCTCCAAGTCACGCGCGCTGCGTTATATTACAGCATCACACCACTACTTTGAACTAATTTCCGGCGAAAAAGAGGGACTAAGAAAGAAGAAAAAGAATAAAACAAACACCCAACGAACTTCACCCGATGATCCAGATAATTCGGCCCTGTAGTTTGATCAGTATAAACGAGCTCGAGAGCTACGAGTAATAAAAATTCAACAACGAAAGAAAAAAAGTGAAATAAAAATGAAATGCTGTAACGTAATTGTCTGACAATTTGTATTACACGCACGTAATGTGAATTATAGGTATAGGTAGGATATACGGAACCACGTCTCACTCGTCAATTAGGGCATATTAATTTCTTAAACCTTTTCTCGTAACGTGAATAATACTTAAGACTGTGGAGGGAGAAACATTTTTGTTACACACAAATTGAGCTAATTAATTCATTAAAGGGTCGTTTTATCCGAAGTGCAGGGGCTGCAGTTATATAGGCGTAACTGTTCGCAAGCTTACGTGATATATTATGCATATATGATACACGAAATAAAAGAGATTGTGAAGATATTAAAAAATTCTTTGCCGATTGACACGACGATTATACGCAGAGGCAGAAAAATTATCGGCTTCTTAAGTACTTTTGAATTGAATATTTATTGAAAATAAATACTAATTCGACGGCGATGTAAAGCATAATCAACGTTACTTTGAACAAAAATTGCGGATTTGATGCAGGCGAGAAATGTAGCTAAAATGATTTATTTCACAGGTAAAATAAATAATTCATAAAAAATTCCGAGTGATTGGTTTCATAGAAGTTGGACGTTCAGAATTTTAAATTGATCGTTTGATATTGATAAACACAAGAAATAATGCTATAACTGATAAAATCCAAAGTAAGGGTCAATTTCAATCAGGAGTTGAAAATCATAAATTGTAAAAATTCTGCACTGAATTATAACTCTGATTAGTTATGATTTCAATTTTAAAATGCTACGTCTTTATTCTACATTTGAGGGTGGGTATGATTATAATTTTCTGCTACATAACAATAACAAGTGTCAGGAGTTCATTTTTTTTCATATCTCTCTCAAGAGTTATTTGAAAAAAATCCTAATCGGTGTAAATGATCAATCGAAACCACTTGTCGTTTACCGCAAGATATTGAACAGCGATTTTCTAAATTTCCAACACTCGCCGCGCAATTTCAGCTCGATCGATTCTTCGCGTTTAAAGAAACATTCAAGTCGTTTGAGTTCCATTCATTTACAATTGGATTTTCAATCGTTAAATTCATGACTTTGGTGAGTAAACGCGGCATCGCGATATATTTAAGAAATTTAAAGAACCAAAAATCAACACTTTTATGAATTTTACTACAATTATCTTCTAGTCGTACGTTAATTGTGAAAAACTTTTTACTTAACATATCATCGCATCGTTCTACATTCAATTTTACAACATTGCAGCGATATTGATTTCACTTTAAAAAATGGCAATATGGGAATTGGCTGCTGAGAGAAAGGATTGCTCCAGTCTATAATTTGTAGAAAATAGTCTTCTAAATAAAATCTAGTATATTTTCAACCATTTCCAAGCAATTTCAAACAAAGCAACCAAGTCTGAGTTTCTCTTCACAATTCCATTTATGCACATTAATTCAATCTCGTAATAAAATTAATAAAAAGTATCGAACTTAGGCTCATCAACCTACTCAATGGTACCTAATCCGTCACGTGTGACGGTGAAGCCGGCAAATATAACACCGGTCTGTACTTTGGCGGGACCAGGTGCTGTGAATGACTGTACACTCCTAGCAAGATGGCGACTTGCCCTCTCCAGCTTCGTTTCTCCTGCAACAGCAGCAGCAGCAGCAGCCACCGAGGGGCGAAGCGGGCATCAGGGGAGAGAACGAGGAACGAACGTTCGTTCGTTCGTTCGTTCGTTTGCTCGCTACGCGCGCGGCACTTGAGATTTTTTACCGCCTGCACGAGGGGGAAATAAAATAAAGCGGTAAAGAGTAAAAAGTAAAAAGAAGAAAAAGAAAATGAAAGAAATAAAAGTAAAAATGTGAAAGAGAAAAAAAATAAATAAGAAACGAGGAGAATTCAAAAAAAAATAAATAAATAAATAAAAAAAAAACAACGAAAATACAATGAAAGAAAAACACACGCACACACACGTCCACGAGAGGAGGAATTGAAATAGAGAAAATCCGTGCACAGCCCACAAGTATAATATTCGGCTTTGCTGATACCGTTTATGAACATTCATAATATAGATTGTAGATAATCTCTTGAAAGTTGAAAATTAACTGCGCATGCGCCAAATAATTCAATCTCATTGGTCGGCGAAATATTCCCGCAGCGATATTCTTGTCCGCGATGCAGGCCGGCCAACGTACTCAAAATGTGTACGTTTGAATTTTCAAAGAGCATAAGCATTGAATTCCGGCCGTTCATTGAAGAATCAACTTTCCGACCCAATAACAAATGCTTCCCAAACCTTTCCGAGTCTCTACCTCAATTATTTGAGATTCTAACCTCAAAAATTCGTATCAACTACATCGCCACCAGAAACAGTTTGACAACGAGACTCGGGATGGTCAGCCTGCAGGAACAGCCGATAAAACTCGCTCATGCGCAGTTGATTTTCAAGTTTCAAGAGATCGTGTCGATATATCTAAGTCGCACATACGAATGTGGTGTAAAAACGTGTGAATCAGAGTTTGAACCATATTATTTATGACCATTTTGGTGTTTGTTTCAATTTGACGCTAAAAAAAAATGGCTAATTTTGTTGAGAAATCTTTTTTTTTTAGTCAAGAATTGTAGGTACAATACAGTGACTTAACCACAACTATAAATTTCTCTGGCAAGTAAAGTACCTCAGGGATTTTGTTCATTCTATGATATGTTGCAGTAAGGTCAAAAAATATTAGGCACGTATGTTTGTTGCCGTGCCAGTTTGGGCATTCGAGATGCGAAAACTACCCCTGATGTTTATCCCTAAACATCGATTTTTCGCAATTTTTCGATAACGGCGTAAAATTTGTCCAAGAAACCAATCGGACCATAAATTTACAACCAGTCGATAATATGCGCAGTGTTTTTACCCTCAGGAGTTGTATCCCTTATTATGTTCCGGGGGCAAATTTTAAACTTGGTTCTTACCCCTGAAATGGCCGAATTGGTGCGCTTAGAAATACGTGCCTAATGTTTTTTGACGTATTGTAACAAATCGCAGAATGAAGAAAATCGGCGAGGATCGCTCAGGAGGATCGGCAGAAAAGCTTCCTTCCCATAGTGAAAAGCACACGTTAACGGTTATCTCGACGATCCGTGAGCCCGAAACCCAAACCCTGAGATCCCTCGGGTACACATCATTGTAACAAAATAATTGTCCCATAAGTGGCGGACAATTTCCTCGATGTATATAACAACGATTTTGCAAGCTCTGCGCGGATGGATGTCGAGATTAAGGATAAGATCTAAACTCTCCGTGCAACAATGGAAGCACCCATAACAAACGGTGTTTGCGAACGACTAGCTCTCTCCTCGCGGTGGCGGTGGCAGTATAAACACCATGCATTCAATAATATCAACCCACCCGAAACGATCATCTACATCTCCATCGAGCCTTTCCATTCCCGCACGCTCCGGCGGGTGCACCAGTTCATAATTCCCTCGTTAGCCGACGGAGGAAGGAAGAAATTTCCCCCCCCACGATTCGAGAACGCACCCTCGCCTCGCTGCTTCCCCCAGTCGATTTCTCCTACGGAGTCCTCGCAACCCCAAATTAAAGCCCCGCCATAGCATCAATTCACTTTTTGGCCCCGATACCAACCCCCGAGTTACGATTTCTACCGCTTGTTTACCCTTCATCGTTTACCTTGATTTTTTTTAACACCGAACAATGAGAAAATTTCATTTCTTACAGTGAGTAGAAAAATTCGGTAAAACAGGTATCGTTGAAAAACACTGTTTGAATATTGTTGGTATTACGAAGAACGAGGTACGCGTAACCATTTTGAAAATGAAAATAGCTAACGACCGAGCGGAAACAATTGTAGTTGCGGCTTTTTTCATTATCATCTTGAACAGAATATCTGTAATAATCAACAACTTACGTTTGTACGAGATTTTCAACTATTTCCAAACACTAGTCGGCAACACACGGTTGCAGTTTATTTTATATTTTATTCTTTCATTTCTACAATGTCTCTACAATTTGTTTACAATCCATCTAACATACGTGCAACTAGTTCAAAAGAAAACCTGTCATTTAAACGATGCCAACGCAAAATGTCCGTATTACCGTACACATATGGCCATGGCGTAAACGCGTGTTTAGGACTAATGTCGAATGCATTTGCGAGAAGAGCGATTATACGTGACCCTGCATAGGAAGATCGTAATATTATCGACGGTATCTGTACAGACGCGTCTTTTACACAACTACCGATCCAAGCACTCATACGGGCTGCCAGAAACTTTTCAATTTCATCCAGATGTACGTATGTATTTGTCGATGCATACGCGAAGCGGTAGATCAAGATACGGCACGCTCTGAATTCTAATATCTCGCTTCACCCTCGTCCGCTCCGCTTTTTACGCCGCGTCTTCTTCTCCTCGTACAACATTTTCGAAATCCATTTCGCGTAACTGTACCTACGGTGCGGATGACGATCGTCACAGGCTGATGTGAAATACATCAAATTTTGTGACAGCGAATACGTGAATGTGAATTTCACGGAATGTACGCTGAGAGAAATTTTACTTTGATATATTACCGTCACTAGGAAATTACAGAAAAAGTTTTCCGCGTTTCCTGAAGAGTACGAGTAATGAAATATTCTGCAAATCGGTTGAGCAGTTTTCAAGATCATCGGTAATAAACACAGAAACGTTCGTTCTTCGTAATAACATTAAAGACTTTTTTCCGTTTTCTGAACAGTTGTTCAATAAAGTATACCCTGTTATTATTTGGGAGAAATACTTTTTCTAATGGTGAAAGAATCCTCGGAATCGGTTGGGCAGTTTTTGAGATCATCGATAATGAATTAATAAAGAAACGTTCGTTCTTTACAACAATACAACAGATTTTCTTGCGTTCTCTGAGCAATTAATTCTGTAAAAAATAGCTCAGAATCACCTAGAAGAAATAACATCTCCAACGGAGAAATAATCAACCAAATCGGTTGGACAGTTTTTGAGATCATCGATGACAAACAGACAAACGTTCACTTTTTATAATAACAGCATTTGAGAAGTTTGAATGCAGGGAAGAAACCTGTTTTTATTCTGTATCCAGAAGCATACTTTTCAGTTATGGAGAAAAATGATAATAGTCAAGAACTGTATCTTAACCAATACTGTAAATTTTTCTCGGACGTTTCTATCGATTCTTCTTACCTGATTTTGCGCATTCTGCTCTGCCATGGCTTTTTCTTTGGCCTGTCGTTTACATTTGTACCGGTGATTCTGAAACCAGATTTTGACCTGAAACACAAAAACGGTACTGTAATACATTTCAACAAAGTAAAATTTACTATAAACTTCAATTTGCGTATACTTCGGTTCATATATTCCTCTTTGCAAGTTTAATTTTTTTCTTTTTTTTTTTTTACAAAAATTGTACTGAACTTCACTTTCGATTAATTAAAAATGTTTCGTAACAGTTTGAAAAACGAGTTTTGGATCAAAGGATTTTATTTCTTCGACGCTTTGTTAAACATTTTTTAATACTTTTACAGATAGGTTGAAAATTAAGTTCAATGCGATTTCGGAAATAGAATTACAATTGATTGTAAGACGTAACAGAGAAAATGTGAGGGATGTCATTGAAATTTTGAAAGAAGATGTAACTCCGTATTGAAAAGTGAAGCCTCAAAAATGATTTTTCTCTAAAATTTTCAATGTATGGCTTCAAATGTTAAATTTTTTCGGTTCTACAGTGCTTGTATTATATCTGACAATGGTATTTGGCTACATAGTTAAAAAGCAACCAGGAATGAAGAGATATTAAACCTATAATACAACACTATTCTTAATGTTCCTGTGAATAAATTTTTTTTTTTTTTTGTTTTGCATACAAATTACTGACAACCTTAATTCTGATTAACTTAATACATACAACCGCATATTTATGATGAAATTCTTGAAGCTGCATTGAAGAAACAGACTTTAACCGATGTTTTCATCCCTCAGCAATTTTCAAACGTAGGAAGTCATTAATTTTGCAGTTGAAACGTATCGTGCATGGATCGAACCTGTGCTGCCAAAAGTTTTCTGAAGGCTGCTAAAATTTCGTCAAGTCGAGACGGTGTTTTCATAGGCGCGGTAATATTCAATTTTAATGATTGACAATTTTTGTAACGACTTAAGAGGGTCCAATCCCGTAATCCTTGCTAAAGGGTCCCTGCACCGGGCTTCACGACTATTCTTTATATTTTTCCAAGTGGCACTCTATAACGCCCAGGTTACAGGGCTGCACGCCTAAATAAAACCCTGAATAGTGGAGGCGTCGCTATTTCATCGTTTTATTTGGTCAGTTTGCTCAGTGTGCTCTTAATTTCAGCGAAAGTTGAGGCGATACGAGATTGCACGCATACACCGTTGGAACAAGAATAAAATGGAGTTCCAGTAATTAATTTCACGCAGTGTTGAAACAAGGGTTCAAAAGGTGTTACCGAACCTAATCTAGGTACATTTATAAACTGAAAAAATCCCCCGCCGGTACAGAAAAATATGTTTGAGCAATGAATTTAAACGGTAAATACGTATCTCATTAGGTATATTGACAATATTGCAGAAATCATATTTTCATAATAACGTTACAATCACCATTTTTTTTTCCTAACGACAAATTCATATTGCTTCGTCAATTGTGATGGAGAACAGCTCATTTTATTCGAAAATGAATTCCCCCCAAATTGTATAGCTAAAACAGATTTTGGATAGCAATAATGTATTTTTTACTGAATCACAAGTTAATTATTTATAAATTATAACGATTGTAAGTATCGAATTTTTTTTTTTTTTTTAGTGAAAAAGTAGTAGAATATCGTTATTTCCCGGACGGTGTTAATAAACAGATGCTTGAAGTTAAAATTTATTGTTTCATCATTCCATTCTAGATCACGGAGGACTTTTTTGCTAAGTTTAACACGTAGGTACTTGAAATTTTAATCGATGAAGCTTGATCGAAAACTCCAATGATAATGTCTTAGTTAGTAGCTGAAGCTTAGTAAATTATTCAAAGTCATGAAATGATGAAATTTAAACTATATATTCCTCTGCTTTAACATTCGTTCAGTTTCAGAACTTAAAATAATCATCAATATTGGTCGATGCGTAATTTAATTTGATTACTGGCATCCGTTCCACTTTTTAAACCTTTCCTGACGCCGATTATGGTTTAGTTCTTGAATTGAAATTGTGAAACTATCGACAAACTAATACCTCAGCTTATTGGTTGTTTTTTTTTCTATTTTAAGCACAAATTAGCGTACTTTATAAACCGATAATTTTTCACATTTTTATTCGTGGAAATTGTCACCTACCGATCTGACTTTTTTCGCTCAAATTTCACTACACGCACATAATTTCCCGCCATGATTTAACGTGCCGATAGTCAATTTGACGTCTATATTGTCTAACGCCATCTTGAATATCATACTTTTTGCATTGTGGAACCCGCCAATATCTTTTATATTTACCTGCGATCATCTCTATAGACGCGAACCGTTTATGGGATCAGGCTTTTCGGACAATTGAATACCGATGGTTGGATGCGTCGGGAGTTTCCGACTCGATTGGATCAGCATCTGCCTCTGACAGCCGCGTGTCGTAATCCCGGAATATATGAACTACAATAGACTACAGAGTGTCGAGTGCGCCGAGGGATATTGCGTCAAGGTTCAGGTATATGTGTATACAACTATGTCACACATACACGTATACCTGCGCACCGTTTATACGTATAAACCCGCGAGGAAGTTTTTTTTAGTACCTCATTGGTCCCTAAATGTGATGGGATAGACACCAGAAGCGTGCTCATCTTCTTTTATGTTATACCTTATACTCTGCGCGGCAGAGAAAAGTGAAGGGCAAGATTCCGGGGTGTCAATGATGAGGTGTAAAGATATCGTTAGGTGGAGCTAGTCGCAACTTTCGTGAAATTGTGGATGCCAGAAGTACCTATATGTAAAAAAATACAAATTTATTGCGTTCACCGAACACTGCAGAAAAAGAAAAAAATACATCGATGATTTAAATACATTTTGTTTCACTCGATAGTTATAAAAATTATTTTCTGATCACTTTCTTGTCCAATCTATTATTGGTATTTCTATATTTCACGAAAACAAAACATATTTCTTTCGCAATATTTGATAGCGATATTTGACAAATCCTACGCAAACTTTTTCCTTCTGTAACGATAAATCTGAACTTTCACAAGAATCATTTCTAACCGAACGATACACATTGTATTGGTAAATAAATATCCAATAGGTTTATACATAATGAGATAAAACAACGAAACTTAGAAAATTGATCGCCTGACTGCGGATGCGCGAACTTCGCTCGCTGTATTTTCATGCAGGCTGGCCAACTCAAGCTTTACCTGTCAAACATGACTTACGGAGGTTATGTAGGCGATGTGAATTTCTTTAGGTTAACCAGATTGCAAATAGTTGATGTGGTGGTTCGGAAAGGCTTGGCAAAGTTTTATTGCCAACTGACCGATGAATGATGACTGCTAATTATGAGTGGTCGTAAAAATATTATTCGAATTCGCCACTAGACGCGGGAGATTTTGACATCTAAGTTGGCTTCTCTGACTTGTAGGCGAAAAAACTGCGATAAAACTTGACCCCAGTTTTGAAGTAACTTAAGAAGAATTGTCTAAATGCGATTTGAGCGCTACTTACGGGAAAGAGTTAAATTTTCGCTATAAAATGTGAAAAAAGAAGAGCGGCGATCCTAACCTATAAACCTCCGTGCCATAAACATGCTCCGTAAATTCGTAAAGTACGCATTTGAAATGAGTGAAAACCGCAAGAGAAATTTGAATGAAATTTGAAATGAGAGGCTTACACCGCAAGAGGCGCTTAAATCGCACTTGGACCAACTTTTGTGCCGAACGCTGCTTCAATGTTGTCCTCGTCCTACTACTCCGTGGATCTCACCAACCAGTGAAGTTTAGTTGTTTTCCGCAAGCGCAATCGGTCACTCACGACTGACAAGTATCACAGTTTCCTTTCCGCATAAGACTGCATTCTTTGACCCTCACGAATGGAATTTATTGTTCCCTCAACATGTTACACACTGAGAGAAATTTTTAGTTCCGGTTACCGCTCAGTCCTTAACTATTTTCATTTTTTACTACGATCGAAAATTATAGTTCTAGGTAGAAAATGAAAATTAGTTTTCTAGCTGTTACCGGAAAGTCTGGTATCCGTTACTATTCTTTCTCGTTACGATCGCTGCTACTATATTTTCTTGCAACTGTTGCAAAAATTTAATGCTTGTGCAACGATAAATTGACGTTAAAGCCGTATTTAACTAAAAAAGTAGAGTAAATCGAACAAACTGATTTTGCGTTGCAATTACCAAAAAAGGATCGAAAATAGCGCAAAATGGTTACGCGTACCTAGTTTCTCGTAATTCCAACAATATTCAAACAGTTCTTTTAACGATACCTGTTTTACCGAATTTTACTAGTTACTGTAACAAATGAAATTTTTCTCAGTGCACCATTGTTCTGGACGAACTTGCCAGTACCCATCTTCGTCAATGGGTAACCCATATGTTTATCTGCGGTGTGCTGTACTACAATTACAACGCACAACTTGAACACAATAACGGAGAACGCATCAGTTTATAAAATGGTCAAGTGGCCACACATAAGCCGCCCAATTCCCACACACAGCACACCACAGTTCTCATCCTGCAACTAGTCGCTCGTTGCGTTGGGCTCAACTCAGAATCCCTGATGCAGAATGCCGACGATCCACTTCAGCCCGAAATTCAACTACGCATCAATCGTTCGCGTGTTGGGCATGCACGTTTGACGATGTGCAGAGGGTACAAGGCACGTAGCAACAGCTCGGGGCGCAGTTTATCGGTCCGTAAGACAAGTGAGCGGCTCTGAGCGTGTAATTCGCAGAATATTAACCCCGGGGTGAGATAACTTCCGCCTGGCGAGAACCACAATGGAAGCCCTAGACCCTCCCTTCAGCGATACGCAGCCGAGAACTTTCGCCCATATGTTGGTCGGAGTTTATTTAGCTACTTTGTAATCAACCTGGACCAAGAAAATAAATTGTCAACGTCATGTCTTGTCGGAGTCCAAAGTGTCCTTAGACCACAAACATTTCAAGTCCAAGAGTCTTACACTTTCAGTCAGTTTTACATTTATTTAGCCTTCATAACAAGTTCGATTGTATGTGAAAGTTTCTGACCATTCTGTAAGCCCAATGTAGTGTTCTGTGTAAATATCATTCCAATTCCGTAATGTATATAATTTGTGTCTTCATTTCATGAATTGAAAAATTCAATGTAATTAACATATTAGAATTGAAGAATATTTGTTTGTTCGATTTTACGTGGAAGTTTCTGGTTCCTCATTATGAAGATTAAATAAATGAGAAAATGACTGAAACAATTATTGAATCTACTGGGAAAGAATGATTCGTATAATTCATATACCCAAAATTCTAGTGCCGTATCATGCAATGAAAAATTTGAACGCGATCGAGATGTCACGTTATTTTAGGAAAATTTGAGATGTCTCCTTTTTTGGGACAATCTGAGACGTCACGTTCTTCTAGCACAATTTGAGATATCACGTTTTTCCATACCGTCGTCGACTTGTTCGTCCCAAAAAAATGGATTATCGATAGTCTATACACACTGTTCCAGAGCATCGGAAAGGCAGCATTGGTTATGGGGGGGGATGCGAAGGGCGAAAACTGCGAGAGCGTTAAATCAACATTGAAAACCATGAACATTTCAGACTCTCTCTTTCTCCACAGCATCAGCATCCCGTGTGTATGTATAGAAGAATTGAAAAGACTGGACAAGGCTCGGCACAATATTTGGGAGCAGAGCTGGGGTGAATACGCGTAGTCAAAGTGGGAGTCTGGGTCTGCAGGAGAGAAGATGACGAGGAGAGAAACGCCCGCCTGACTGCTTGCCGCGTGTTATTTCAAGCCAGGGACCATTCGTCCGTTCGTCCGTTTGTCCATCACTGCAGGAGCAGAGGAGCACCAACAGCAGCAGCAGCAGCAGCAGCAGCAGCCCAGCAATGCGGTGTGTAAATACGCGCCCGTTTCTGATCTCGATGAAAGCTCTGCAAGGAGAGTCGAACTACGCGGCTCGAGCTGCGGTGACAGCCGATCCGGAGACTCGGGGAATTTCATCCTCTACTAGTGCAGCCTGCTGCAGGTAGCTGACGCTGCACCGTCTCCGGGAGCCCAACTGTTTACCCTGGAGCATTGAGCCCGTGGAACCCGGAGGATGAGGGACGAGTCGGACTCCCGCGTTTACTCAACCGTAAGTCGAGGATTAGGTACTTCTGATAGGCGGAACGCTGGTAATTGACTTGCCATGACTCCTTTCGTTTCAGGTCGTTCTTCGCCGAAGTCAAGTGTCAAAGAACTGTCTCAGCTTCGAATGTGCGTAACTTGAACTGAGCAACTTTATATGACCATGTTCAGATTTTTATCTACAGGTCGATAAAGCTTTATGAGACCCCAGTCTATATCATTCGTTTACCAACGCCAATTTATCACAACAGTCATAATCGAATGATCAAGGAGCCATGAGCGTACCTAATATCATAATTATCGTATTGCCAACTCGCGTGAATAGATAAGTCATTAGTTTGGAGTTGTTCCTTTTTTTGGATGCTGTTATACAGCCATTCTAACCTCTATCTGTAGCTCTTAGATCTACGTAATATACCTACTCGGCGATGTAACGGTTTCTGGCCACTTTGTGTCATCGACGAATACAGTCGCGGTTTGTTCAGTTCAGGTAACTTAACCGAATTGATAATTATAAATGAGTGTTGCGCACAAGTTAGTTAAGTTATTTTCATTACCCTCAAATTGCAAAGATCATGAACGTCTTATAAATTATTACATGCAGGTATTTTCGAGGAATTGTAACACTCTTAATGAAATTTTTCATCCCGGTCCTTACATAATTTTATTATAGACTGAGAGAAATTTTTAGTTCCGGTTACCGCTCAGTCCTTAACTATTTTCATTTTTTACCACAATCGAAAAGTATAGCTTTGTTTTGTAGCTGTTACCTGACAGTCTAGTATCTGTTGCTATTCTTTCTCACTACAATCGCTGTTACCATATTTTCTTGTAACTGTTGCGAAAATTTAATACTTGTGGAAGAATAAATTGACGTTAAAGCCTTGTTTAACTAAAAAAGTAGAGTAAATCGAAAAAACTGATTTTGCCTTGCAATTACCAAAAACGAATCGACAATAGCGCAAAATGGTTAGGCGTACCTCGTTTTTCGTAATTCCAACAATATTCAAACAGTTTTAGTTTAAACGACATCTGTTTTACCAAATTTTTCTAGTTACCTACTGTAACAAATGAAATTTTTCTCAGTGTACCGTGAAACCTCCCCGTTAGTACAAAACTAAAAGTCGTCAAAATGACATCTTTACGTCCGAAAGATGAGGTCACAAGTCATCATTCAGCGATCGTTCCGGGGACGTCAAGTTCCGTGCTGTCTGTGCCTCTTCTATTATACCGCAGTCTTGAAAGGTGTTTGCGTGACTTGCGGTTTTCGATTGAA
The DNA here is from genome assembly GCF_021155785.1 of Neodiprion fabricii. Classification (NCBI taxonomy): domain Eukaryota; kingdom Metazoa; phylum Arthropoda; class Insecta; order Hymenoptera; family Diprionidae; genus Neodiprion; species Neodiprion fabricii. Next base: position 17,475,265 of record NC_060243.1, read on the forward strand.
CTTGGTATTCGAATGGTGATTATTATACGTCTCTCTATCAAAACGCAATGAATCTCTCGGATACCTATCTGTACCGCAGGGGTGAGGGATACTCCAGGCTCTAGTTCTGTGTCCGACAAGGGGTTCGTGCAAGGCGGTAGGGTGGAAGGGCGAGCAATTGATTGAGTTAGGCGGGAGCAATTGGTAGGGTGAATTTGGAACCGCTGATTGTCAGAAATTATAGAGTCTATCTATCTGTCTGATCGAGGCAATCCAGGCATTCGAAGTTAATCGTTTACCCTACGTTATAGCTGGCTCGAAATAACTTACTGTGTCGCAGGTTAAAATCTCGACTGCAACTATACAAACGCCTTATCTAATGCCAAAGAATCGATTGCCTTTAGATCATGAAAAAGTTGAATCGCGAACACCGTTCAACTTTTTTATATGCATGCAAAAAAAAAAATTTTAGAAGCCGTCAATCTCTACATTTCATTCAAGACAATTTCTGGTCAAAAAAATTGTGGAATCAATACTCAACAAGTGCAATTGCGGGGTTAATTGAGGTGAGTTAGATCAAAACAGTGTCGCGTCAGTATAGAGAATACAAAATAAATAGATAAATAAATAAAAAAAACATTAACGCTTCTGCACTAAAAGAGCTGAAATATTAATTGATATTACTACTGAGGAAAAAAGTACACTCAATTTTGATGATTCGTAGATTAATTTATTCGTAATTATTGAAATCATCTTAGACAAATCGCCTTAGCAATTTTTCTTAATGATTCTATGCAGCTACTGTACCAACTACATGGAATTATAGAATTATAAATTAAATCCAGACGCCCTTCAGTTGATTTTCAGGATGTAACCGAATTTTCATGTATAAATATTGTACATATGTATGTATAATATGAACGTCTGCGGCGTTACTCGGTGTTAGATCGCAGAATAATTACGTTGCGGTTGAAATATCAAATTATGATTAGGGGCTGTTAATTGGCGCGTGTTGACCCTGCTAAGTGGTACGCCAGAGGGGAAACCCCCAATGCCAAAGCCCCTCGTGTTATTTTAGCAGAACGTCACAGAGCCGATGATGACTTGCCGATTATGTGTGTGTGTGTGTGTGTGGCCACAAGCCGCGACTTGTATTATAAAGCCATGGCCGAAAGCGATACGCGCGCTCATTGCCTGATAACAATATCATCGAATGTTGATTTTCTCATCCTGTGCATTATTCGAGTTCGAAAAACGTTGACCTGCAGGTGTTCATGATAAAATCAAATACAGTCACGGTTTCTCTAATTTCATACCCCACGGAAACTTGGTAAAGAATGAGAAAATGATAAATAAATAAACCACTGTAACAAAAAGTTACACGGATCTCCAAACCAGCTTGAATTCTGAATTTATATTCTATGTAACGAACTTTTACGAAAAAATATTCAAGATCGAAACTCATACGCAAAAAATACAAATTTCGGAAAGATAGCTCTTGAAGCAGTGTAGTCTGATTGAAAAAATCTATATACGCTGAAAATTCAGCTACTCCTCCAAGACCATATTACACAGTAAGCTGTGAATGTTATACAAGGGAGGATTATCAAAGCCATCGTTTTTTTGGTGACGAAATAAATTTTTTCGTCATTCTTGACGCGATGAAGGATGTGTTTTTGAATGATTTCAGACAGCGGTCATATCCATTTCTTGCATAATCTTGTGATCATGTAAATTTTATTCTCTTTTGACAGAGTGATACTCATAAAAATTCTGTTTTTCTTCTTCATCAATAGATGAAGCGGAGAGAAACTTTCCAGTTGTCACTGATTGTAAGATCATTCAGAACTGGTTTCGTTTTTCTCAAGATTTATAAGTATCGGGAATGTCATAGTTTCTATTTGTAAGTACTTTTCGATCTTTTCTGCGTCAGGTTTAATACTGAAAGAATATAAAAATAGGGTCCAAGCAACTATACATACTATTGTTAAAGTTGACATTACTGAATTTTCTGGTCACTGCAACATTAAATCTATTTGATTATTAGTAGACTAATGTTTTTTAATCAAACAAGGCCTTGACATTACCTTAATCTTCCCCAACGTGAAATTATAGCAATAGTTAGTAGAAAAATATAGTACGAGTGACTATAATAAAAAAAACTACATTTTCTGTTTACAGTTCCAAAACTTACTTTCCCTATGTAAGGAACCATATTTTTTGGTTACGGTTAAAAAGTGTAAACAACCAAGGACTCTATTGTAGCAACAACAGCTAGAAACTTCTCTCGATGTGAGAAGTTTATTATCAAGTTCAGCACTTTACGGGAATACAAGTGATGAGAATATATACAGATGATTTGAGCATTCCTTGCAAATTTTTGGATATAACGTAAGAAGCTGTCGCTTTTATCGCGACTACTCAGGGCCGATACGGTGTGTTATTTTTGAGGGGCCATCCTTTGACTGTCAGGACCGATGGTCGTAATTATATGGACCCGCAGTTAGCCAAGACGTGCTGTTAGCGGTGTCCACAACCGGTCCCACTCACCTATTAGTTGGACGTAACTTTACTCGCCCCACTAATTCTTATACAGTGGACACCCTATGACAAACAATCCGGGCTGTAACTGGCCTGTGTTTGGCACTTTTATTGCTAGTGTACATAATATATTTACTCACAGTATGCAGTCAGTCACTCCGTTTTTCGGGTTTAAAATCCGATTGTATAATTTACCAAAATCTCGGTGATATCTTTATGCTTTTTTAATCAAAAACTCGATACATCGACATGTGCCATGCGAATAAATCTTTATTTCACTCAATGAGGCTTACTGAGGAAAATGTCATTTGTTATGGTAGCTAGAAAAATTCGGTAAAACAGGTATCGTTGAAAAAACTGTTTGAATATTGTTGGGATTACGAAAAACGAGGCACACGTAACCATTTTGCGCTATTGTCGATCCTTTTTTTGGTAATTGCAACGCAAAATCAGTTCGTTCGATTTACTCTACTTCTTTGGTTAAACGAGGCTTTAACGTCAATTTATTATTGCACAAGCATTAAATTTTCGCAACAGTAGCAAGAAAATATAGTAACAGCGATCGTAATGAGAAAGAATAGTAACGGATACTAGACTTTCCGGTAACAGCTAGAAAACTAATTTTCATTTTCTACTTAGAACTATATTTTTCGAATGTGGTGAAAAATGGAAACAGTTAAGGACTGAGCGGTAAATGGAACTAAAAATTTCTCTCAGTGTTCGACGCATTTATGAAGCACCGTTTTCACTCAGGTGCAAGTAAAATCAAGATACCCAAACGGTATCACCGTTGATACTGTTAATACTTTTGCTCGTTACGATTATTATCTAATCTTCTGTATTCTGTGCCAATTGATTGCGAAGTGACGGAATTGGCACTTGTACAACTGCCCATGCTGCTTATGAAGCCGTGCCATATTGTCAAATCTTTTAATCAACTGATCTTGTCTAAGATCTTTAATCATTACGTTTTTTAATGCACTAAAAAATTGTGAGCACTTTGAAGATTTACCCATCACCATTTTCAGTTTGACAATTTGATTCATCAATAATGAAAGCCAACGAAATCTAAAGATGATAAATTTGCCATGAATTAAGCCATGTTTGCTGATAGCTTGAACTGAACCTTCGTTTATTTCTCACACAGTTTAGCCGCTTTTGAATAAAGAATTTTCATTTTCTCAGGAATGTCTTAACCGATTCCGAAGAAATTTTCACGCGAGATGCCAAATTAGAAGGCTAAACTTTTAATACCACATATGCCTGTGAATATTCCAGACGTATGAATTTTTCGATGAGAGTCTGAAGGATTTTTATGGCTACAGAGGGTAATTTTCGCACCGAGCGACTCGCGCTGTTCAGAATGTTGCATATCTGCATACGCATAATAAGGTACGACACGACACGTAGATTGAAGAACGCGTGCGCAGTTTCGCCGGCATGTGGCCAGCGATAATTACATCCTCCAGAGGCTGGGGGCGTGTATATGCAGATTACAGGTGGCTGATGCACCGTTGAATTTCTCCTCTTCAGGGCTCTGCACACTTTTCAGAACCCAAGGGTGCATACATTGCTCAAGATGCAAAGAGGTTCCGGTATATGCATATTCGTCCGCTTCCCTTTTCACGCACGCTCATTGCATTTCCCCGTGCGGATCTAACCGCTGCCCGCTGCTTTTTTCCACTCCTGTATGCGACGAGCCTCGCCGGAAAGATTTTTCACACGGCAGACTTGGACCTTTTTTCAGTATTTTTGCAGCTTCGGATGAGAAATTGTAATTGTCAAGCCATGACGAAAAAACTATAATATGTATGTATTATCGTTTGGATCACTGTGTACATAAATTACGTAAAATAACGTAAAGTGCTTGGCTCGATTTGATGATTTCATGCAAGAACAGAGACTTTTGTACACCTAGCTGGTTGGTTTTTTCATTTTTGCAGCAAGACCGATAACTAAACTTTCCGATGAATTTCTGGTGTGAAAATTTTCCTCGAAATGCCCGAAAGCTAAGTGTCGATAATTCTTAGAGAACATTTTCCTCGAAATTGATGAACACGTTAAAAAAAAATTATCGGATAAATAAATAATCCTGCAGGTTGGTACTAAAGGACTTAAAGAAGACAAGATTTTCTTTCAGTCCTGAAATTTTTAACAAAAATATGCCCGTTTTCTCTGCAATGTATATGCACGTCTGTATAATGTACACATTGGACGATGAATCTGAGACGGCTTATTTTTTACACTAGACAGTTATGTTGGCAACACAGATCAACCTACAGCGCCACAGTCGGCCGAGCGCGAAACACACTCAATCTCAACAAACATAACATAATCCATGACCGTGGAATCTAACCTTAAAATACCGCGGCGATGGTGACTTGTTGGATTGACACGTATTCTAAGGTTAGATTCGACGTTCACGGGTTATGTTACGTTTGTTGAGATTGAGTTTGTTTCACGCACAGCCGACCGTGGCGCTGTAGGTTTCTCTGTGTTGCCAACCTAACTGCCTAGTGTAAGAAATTAGCCGTCTCAGATTCATTGTCACCAAGTATACATCAAAGTAATAATTTTTAATTCAATTTGGAGTTGATTAACTTGTTTTCATACGAACGAAAGCTTTTTGCGCAAGCCAATTATTGTGATTATTAGCGGAACTGGAGATGAAGACACCGCGATTCTGGAATTCAGTGGCGTTCCTCCACGACCAGCAGGAGTTGAACTCTCGAGACCGCGCCGCGTCGCATTTCATTTCTGGAAGTTGTATGCATCGTCCCTATATGGCGTACGAAATATGCGAAAGCAACGTGCCAAAATAACTTTGTGTACTCAGCCAGTCCCAGCACGCTGACGCGCTTACCCAAGCTCCTCCCTTCCTGCGCAAACATACCTTGGCTCACCCCGGCCTTTCTCTCTCTCTCTCTCTCTCTCTTTCACACAGTCTCTTTATACCATTCATTTCAAGTTTAGACGCGTGAACAAAGATTGAAGCTTTAATACTGTTTACCAATCACGACGCTTTGCCCGTTTCAATATACCGAATATCTTTTTCTTTTCGTGTTATGCAGTGTGTATTTTTCCTCATCCACCGCCGATGCATATTCATCGTTTATGCGTATAACATTATACGCGACGCACTTTAAAGGTCGAAACGAAACTATACACGTCAAGAGAAATTTCTTGTTATGTGCATTGATTGTTTTAATTTTTTTTTAACCGTAAACGAAAAATGTACGCACAATATTTAGTTTTAGATACGAAATGAAACGAAATGAGTTTTGTAACTGAAGTGAACAGAAAATCTGGTCTGTGAAACTGTTTTTCATTTTATTAATTATTATTATTTATACTATATTTTCTTTTATAACTAATCGATTTTTTGCAATAATAAATTGATGTTAGGGCCTTGTTCATTTGAGCAAAGTTAGTTAACTAAACAAACAGATTTAACGTTGTTATATCCAAAAAATGTAATTTTCATGTAATTCCAATACCATTCGAACCGATATCGTTTAGTTTAAAATTCGACGAAACAGATTTTCGCCTTTTTTAAATCTCTATGTTAGGACCGTTTATTTTCTAATCTTTCTACGTTCTTACCTCCACCCCCTTACGTACACGTATAACCTAACAGAAAAGTCCAGAGCGGCAGCTGGCTGCATGGCCTGGAGCAACAGTAACAGAAACAATAACACCAAGAACAATACCAACAAGGACAACAACATCAATGGCGATAACTGCAATGCCGAAGTGAACAGAACAGGTATTCACAATGGGTCGAGCTGCTGCACACTCAAAGTGACAATATGCGAACATAATGAAATGAAGGGTCGCATCTGCAGTGTCCCTTTTACGAATCGCGCGTGCGCTTTACTCTACGCGTTGTCAGATGCATCTATGTACGTAGTACGTACCTATTTTCAGATAATCTGTAAAATATGTAGATTATACGTACACATTGTGCATCACTTTTAAACTAGTATTGGAATTTATTGATTAACGAGGGATGTTCTTGTCCTTTTAACCTATGGATTGGGTGACATATTTTTTTAAACATACATTGAGGTTAGGTTCGAGATTGCCGAAAGTTGCGATTACCTGCAAATTAATGATACTTGCAAATATCACAGTTTATACAATACCTCAGAAATTGATCAAATGACAATGATTCGAAGTGGAAAGCAGGTTGTACGTACTTGAAGTTTTTTCAAGTCAACCAGAGTCTGTGATGAACGTTTAAAAAAAAATTTTAATTGTTGTGATGGTTGATTATTTTTACTACGCAGTTACAGCTTGAAAGATTTTTGATATGAGAAATATTCGGTTCTTCGAAATTATTCAACTTTTAAAAATCTTAATTCACATAGGCAAACAGCTTTGAGAATCTCTTTATTTCATCGTAAATCCCTGTTTGAAAAAACGGGATATCCAAATTCAGGTTGCAAAGGTAAAAACCGTTTTGTGTACAACAAGTTTCAAAAAATTCCGGAAAGTTAACGGACGAATGAGTTTTACTAGATTCACACGGAATACTTGATATCTATGACATACGATCGTTGCATCATGCATACCGAGAAAAAATGATGAAACTTATCAAACCGCGTGACCAACTACGGATGCTCAAAATAATTGAACGCTATTGGTCGGCAAGATCGTATCGCGGCAAAATTTTCGTCTGCTAGGCAGGACAGCCAACTTAATTGAAACAAGGCACGAGATGTCAAATTTTCCCGCGTCAAGTAAAGAATAAAGTTACGTTGTTACGATGATCAGTTATAAATTATCAGTCGGTAAATAATAAGAGTTTACCCAGCATTTCCGAATTACTAAATCAAAGATTTGAGATATGTTTAAATTGAAAAACTTCGCATTACTTACACGACCTCCGTAAGCCGCGTTTGATAGCTAAAGCTTGAGTTGGCCAGCCTGACTGAAAATTCAGCAATATTGCGCATGCGCAGCAGGAAGCCCGATCTGCAAAGTTTCGTCGTTTTCTCTCGGTGTAATACAGGAACCGAATGAAACAAGCACGTATAGTTTCGTCGCGAAGAGCTCGTTTGGGATTATTTGTCGTCAAGAGTTGGAGGCTTTTGTGGGCAGAAGTCCAGGGACGAATCGGTGAAACGCGAGTGCCGCATCCGACGAAACTCGTTATTCAAAATTAGAGAGACGCGCGCGCGACGCTGCAGTTGAGCTTTTGTTACCGTCGCGGAAGTCGTCGGTGCGGTTGATTGCAGTAATCAAACTCGCTTCTTCTTTCGAATAGACCAGCTTTGCAGCCGTACTGCAGAGAGCCTTCACTCCATACTGCAAAGACAATCCAGTAACCGCGCACTGCCTTACCGACGGAGCTGGGTAAACGTAAGACAGACGAACCCGCTCGATTTCCCGACGAAAAATCAATTGGGGCGGAAAAAGTTCGCCGATAAACCGTCTTTACTCGGTTCTTTATAAAATTTTCTATAATCATGAATTAGAGAGCGCAATCGGCGGTTTTAAATAGGTACAGGAGGAGTAGGTAGAGCGATAAAAACAAAAGCTGATCCTGAGAATGGGTTAGTGTAGTGACGGAAAATAGCGCATATCCTGTAATCGCGATGTGAAAAGTTGTGCAAGATCACGTTGATGGGAATTGCGGGGTTGGCAATACCAATGCGGGAGAAAAGTAGTTTCAACAATCACCGTATCTACCGTAGGAAGAAAATATGATTCGATAGTGGAAGGAAAATTGGTGTGAGGAGTTTTACAATGGTGCAAGTTATGTTTCAGGACTAGGGAAATGGGTTTTGACCAAATATTGAAATGTTATTCCGTCTTTAAGGCAACAACAATTACTGTAACCTCAAATAAGACGCATTTATAATTGACATATCAAAATTCACTTGAGAAGTTAGAATGTTTTGGTTTCGGATTTTGCAATAAAAGAAAGTGTTGAGTTTAAAAGTTTTTCAGAGTTAATGAATAAAATTATCTACCCGAATCACTTGTTCCAAAACAAAGGGTCACTATACGTCGCTTTTTAACGAAGAAAACGATTACTATACGACAGTTTTTTCAGACTATGAACAATAAAAAATATATGTAGCACCAATTATACGATGATTGCAAAGAGAGAAAGAGATAACGGGTAAAAGGGGAAGGAAGCACATGGGAATGTTGTGTGTCGAAACCACAGGCAGACAGGGGAGAAGGGAATGCCGGGAGTACAGGATGCCAGCAATGAAGGCGACAACAATTATTTATTGTTGTCAGACAACTGCGTTCATGTTGCCAGAGTATCCACCAAACTATACTGTCGTAGGTATCAAATACAATTGTGTAATTATTATACCTATACTTATTACTAATAAGATATAATATCTGAGCTTTTAAACTATTCCAGGATAATGACAATAATTGTTCTACACCTATAATGTGATGTCGTTATAGTGACAGTCATTATGTATTCAGCAATTGCACAACGTAGTATAAAACTTTATTGCCTGATGATTATAATATAAATAGAACATAATTTTACATGCTCTTACACTTGTCAAAATAATATCTAAACGATGTAAAAAGGAAATCTAGTTCCAAATTATCCGTCTTTCTTAAGAGAGAAGGTGATAAATTAAATGACTTAGAAAACTTCAATCCAAAAAATCTTTGCGGCAACTTTTGATCTCTGGTAGTAAATGCGATGGCAAAAAGCCTTCGATGGTTGAATTTATAAATGCGCAATTATAGCTGGAACGTTAAGAAGAAATCTCATAAAAATATTCATAGCTTTCCGATCACTTAACTCATTGAGTTAATATTTGTATCCAATTCTAATTTCAGGATTTTAAACGAATGATCAAAATTTCGAAAAAACATTCGTTCCAAGACGCTTAACTTTTGATCATCATGATCGACAGTCTCCCCTCAATCAGGCTGCATAATTGTTTCCTCCGCCCAGTCCGAATTTAATCACGCGGCGGACTGTGATTCGTAAAATGAATTTTTCCAATCAGAGCTCGTTCCTGATTAATTGTTCCAATGAAAGGCTCGTCCCTGACGCATCACATGGGAACACGTTACGCGCCATATGACCAGGGTCATTGGACGAGAGGTGGATCACTTGTATTGTAACAACAACTATTTTAGTCACCTTATTTTAGTTAACGTATCCGTTACCAGTAAAATCAAATCTCGAATGGGTTGTAGATTTGTTATTTCAATCAACATAAATTCTATCGTTTGGTCACATTCCGTCGCATTCGATGCAAAGACCGCTGAATATGAGATTAAACTACATTTATTACTAAAGCTAGACGATTTGCATGGAAATAATTAGTTGTACAGCAAAAAAAAAAATTGTTCACTCAACCGAATATGGCAAACGAAATGGTCATGTCAGATTCGACAAAAAAGCTAGGATTATATACCTGAGTAATGATTTGGGATATTAAGTGAAACCGAGATTAATAAAATGACATTGTTGTATGATTTGAATTGACATATTTGGCAAATTCATCACATCTTTTTTGTATTTATTTTGAATCTGAATCTGAATCTGGACAAACATGTTAGTATAAGCAATTGATGTGCACAATTGAACACCCCGAAATGAAACCGATATGAGTATCGATTTTAGTTTTAGGAATTCATACAATCGTGTATGAATAACGTGCAACAAAAAGAAATAAAAAACGAATTTACAAAATACGGCGATCAAATACAACGAAAGAAATGTTTTCTCAATTGAAATGAATTTAGCTTTGCGTAACAACATAAAAATTATTGTTTTGAACACTTTTTTGTTAAATCAAATAATTCATTTCATTGAATCGAAAGAACATTTCTTCCGATACATTTGGTAAATTCAACAAAGTCTTCCTCTGCGCGGTATTATATGTAGAGCATATGTTGAACTTACCTGGGTTGGGGTGAGATGAATTAGCGAGGCGAGATGTTCCCTTTCAGGTGCGCTGAGGTATTTTTGTTGCTTAAATCTTCTCTCAAGCTCGTATACTTGAGCCTGGGTAAAAAGTACGCGGCGTTTTCGTCGCTGCGCAAGAGGAAACTGCATCGCACCGACGCCCATGCCGACGCCGACGCCGACGCCCATCCCCGAAGACTTGCCCATGTCACCCATGGACTGCCCGACGGAACAGCCCGCCATGTTAGAACCGGCACCCGCTGCCGCAGCTCCCATCAAACGTGAAACTGCGATGAAATAAAAACATGTCAGTTTAACCCGAAATGAAATTTTGAAAACAAACTGCAAGGTTTATCCTAGATAAAAAATTTTGATTTATAGAAATAATGGAATTCAATGGAGATCCCGCGATAATATTGAAGACTGCATGTTTCGTATATTTTCCCGCAAGAAGATTTTCATGAGAATTTCTGTAGCAGAGCGATGGAATACAGAAAAATTATTTTCTGTAATCTTAAATCCTGAACATCAAAATTGAAAATACATGCATTTTCTGCATTACAGCAGTAATCCTAATATTGGCCGAGATGCTTCGTTTCAAATCGATTCAAAATTGTTAAAAATCTGTTAAAAAGATTTTATAAGCAGTCGCTGAAGCAAATTTTCTTTTTTTTTCAGTAATTAGTCATTTCAACGTTGCCATTTACCGATGCCATTATATTGGAAAGCTGAAATACTCAACGATGCGAATACGATAAAGAAAAGTGTTTCAGTGAATTTATGGAAAACAGTTTTCCGGACAAAATGAGTCATCGTAGAGTGAAACCGAACAAATCTATAACTGAAGTTTTAAGAATTTTGAAGTGATCGGAAATAAGGCATGGATTCCATTTTCGTACTTTTAGAGAGATCTTCGCAGCTTACGAATACAACAGCTTGCTAAATACTCAATTAATATTCAATAAAATTGACCGAAAAAAATCGATTTTCGTCCAGCCAACCACCTTGAGCTACCGGATCTAAGGCGTTGCGGTGTTTAAGTGCGGTTTAAAAGTGCCGACGGGTGAGTCCCGGGAGCCTCTTGCCCCCGATAGACCTGAGAGAATCGAGATTTAACTGAGAGACAGGCGGACAAAGGGTTCATTTAGGGATGCTGGATGGATTGAGAAGGGACGCTGCGTCACGACCGGCGCTGCCCGGGAGGTCTGCAGCCCGTTAACGGTTTCAAAATAAAAATTAAAAAACCTCGACGGTCAGGATGGACACGAATAATAAGGCGTTCCATTCTCTGAGGTTCATGGAATTCGGAACGGCTGCATCATGGCGGTAAATTTTTACGCAGATCGGATATAACGTTATTATATTATAGGTACTAATCGGATTCAACTCACAATAAACTTTATTTAAGTTGTATGATAAATCTTCGCTTCTTATAATTCTATTTTCATATTTTGTCTTCGGCTAGATCGCGAAACGTCTGTTTTACCAACAGGGTAAATGTTTTTTCTTTTTTTTTTTTCTTCAAACGCAACATATATTTTTCTCTGTTATATGATATAAACTATAGGTAGAAATAATATTGTACATCTACAGGGTTCTGTCAGTAATTGAAAAGCTTCTCAGTAAAATTTGACTTGTTTTAATAGATCAAAAATATCCTTCGAATATAATTCTTAGCAAGGATATTTCTAATTGATCGAATATTCCAATTTTCTCCGATATCGATACCTATGAGTTATAGTTTGAAATACAATCGCAAGGAGCGTTGAACACTTTCACGGGGATATATATATATATATATATATATATATATATACCTAAATTAATTACGTCATCGTCTGTATTTTACATATTATATACATGTACATAATACAACAGACACTCGGAGGTGGTGCTTGATTGACATTTGTATGGGATCGAGTTATGACGTAACAATCGCTAACACGATACAATCCGGTGAAATTCCTGTCAGAATGTGTAGGTAGGGTCGAGCTCGTTAACCGTGAGCTTCGCTACTGCGCGCTCTTCAGTCTCGTTCTGACTCTCTTCGTCGAGAGAGAGAGAGAGAGACAGAGAAAAAGAGAGAAGGGAAGATAGAGATGCGATGTTACGTGATTTTTTATCATCCCCTAGCAATGCTATGGGGTAAATGGTAAAATAACAATAGTAGAAACAATACAAATTTTCCAACATTTGTGCGTAACTACACTGATATTATAGTAAGCAATGGGATAAAATAACAAGCGGATTGAGTGTGATCGATCTAGAATTATGCACTTAGATGATCTGGGAGTCAACTGACAAGAAGTGGGCATCTATTAGGTACGTCATGTTGACTGACTAACAACCGAGGATCAAGTCACACCGAAACATAAATATAAGATTATGTAAACAAATAATAAAGTATAAAGTATAAGGTAAAGATATAAAATGAGAAGTAAAAGATGAAAATTTTAAATTATAAAGTGTCTTTTAGTTTTAGTTGACACTGGCCTCCAAACCCAAGACAATGATCAGAAGTTCAGAGAAATGGGAGTAGAGCCGAGCATTAAAAAGTTGAACAGAGGAAGCTGACACTACTGTCAGGGGGAAAGAGTGACCTAGAAGTACATTGCTAATAAATGGTAAGAGCTGCGATAAGTTTGCGTTCTAAAAACAGGATGTGAAATGTATCAGGAGTAGAACGTGAAGATTCCCCGAAGCATCTTGTATGAAAGAGAGAGACAGGTAGGTAGATAGATATATTTGGTATGCCTTAGTAAGCTTGAAGGCAAGTACAGGATGATGCAGATCAAATACAGATCGTAAAGCAGCTTAAAAATAAAAGTAAAAATACGCATAAAGTAAATAAAGAATAATCAAGTAGAAGAAAAAAGAGAGGAGAGAGAGAGAGAGATTGATTGATTGATTGATTTATACGTGATTAAATCAGGTGAAGAGAGAGAGAGAGACAAAATAGCGTACGAATGTACCCAAATTTGTTACCTCAATCAGAATTATAAGAACGTATAATAACTTAGTTTAATTTTGAGATCACAGATCACTTCAGATCGTCGCACAAGACTTCATAGGATTTCAGGAATTTCATGATGCAATTTCAATTGATTTCATAGGATTTCATAAGATTTCATAACATTTCACATGCTTTATTGCTTTCAAAGTATTGCAAACAATTTAAAGGATTTCAAAATATTTCATACGATTCCAGGAATTTTATGTTTTACATATTCAATTTCAAATTTTCTGATTCAATGTGAAATTTGTGTCAATTTTCAAAAAACCAAATCTTCGAATCACACAAAATGTAAAGGAAAATTTTCAGCAGTAATACACGGGTTCTCCTGTTGTCCCGGATACCCGCCTAAGCCGACGGCTCTTGAGGACGAGGGTGAGAATATTATATCCTGGAGACGTGAGGATGTGACGACGCGTGGGACTGGACATCGGGATGGATTTTAGTCAAGCAAATAAAAACTCGAGCGACTTTCTTGTGTCGTAGACGAAGAGCGGTGGAAAAAAGATGAGGGGCGAGAAGCGGAATAATGCGCGGATACCGTGTCCGAGGCACATCTTGAAAATTCAATCGTAAACAACTCTCGCCCTATATTTTCTCTCCGCATACTATATATATATATATGTATATATACACATATATATATATATAATCTGCACCGCCGACTAGCTGCGCGTTCGACTCACTGCAGTCGCGTCACGTCCTTAGGTAATCTAAAACCTGGAGTCGTTCGTAATTTTAGAAAGACAAAGGATTAAAGCCTACAGGAAACAACCAGCTTATGTGACCTTGAAAATACAGTGAACACACATCCTGTCTCTTACTTTTATATTTGGAGATACGGAATCCGGATTTAAACATGCCCGACATTTAAACGGAACATGTTCGTCGGTCCAACTTTCTTAGATTAATATATTCGACGAGTTGATTCGATCACGGGAACGGCTTTTCAGCTCCCGCCACCTGGCGGATAATTCCGGACTGACGCGCGCCAGACACAGAACGCCTTCAATTATTCTTACGCCGTTGAAAGTTAGTCCCATGTCTTTTTACTCGGCTCCTTAATTAGATAACTTTGATCTATAGCTCCTATGTCACTTAAGTGATAGTCGGTGATCTTGTTTTTAATATAATCGATAGCAACTTAACAAACTCTCTCTACCGCATTCGAAACTTGTTAAATGAACTTGTAAAAAGTGGTACTTGAAATTCTTAAATCGTTGATTTCCCAGTTTGTGCCGTTCGAATTAGCCAAGAGTCATTTATAAATTCTATCTTACGTAAAGTAGAGGTAAGTACTGCTGTTTTACGCTTCTTCACAATCATTGGTTCACAACACTGGTGGTTTTTTTTTGAACGCGGTTCTCCCAACTTTTATCTCAAACGGTACGGCGCGTACATGCATTCTCATTAAATGAAACGTCTCTCGCATGGATAAGAGAAGGTAAATCACATGTTGTGGCATACATAGTAAGAAGACTGACGTCAAGACATGACATACTTGAGATTGTTTTCTGTTTGAAGTTCGTAATGGAATATATCAAGGCACTGTATAAGTTATGCATCTGTCTAATTCGACCGTACATTAGCGGCTGGCATGTAGGGAACCCGACATCTAGTTTTGACGTCATTCAAATCATCAGCCTCGACGTGTTTGTAGAATTTTGAATAACCACTCTGCGGCACGGCGGTAGCAGCTGATTCAGTAGCAGTGAAGTGACGTAACATTCGTTGCGGTAAGTTTACAAATGAAGTTTGACATTTACAAGACGTTGCGTGCACATTATTTCAATCCATTGCAAACAAAGAAATAAATATATAAATATAAATAGCATAAACAAAAATTGTCAAATAAGTATAACTTATTAAACATACTGCCTGGATTACAAAACAGTTTTTATTTGTAGAAAGCAGGTTTTGAATCTGTAATTTACGTCAACGGCCTCTTCAAGGCTTAGGTATAGGATGTTTATAGTAACATAATGATATTGAGGAATAAATCGCAATATCGTTTAGATTATAAAAATATTGCATCAGCTGCGGATCTTTGATGATTTTAATAAATTGGGATTTTGATTCATCACTTTTTCACCGGGGATTTAATAACATAAATATTCAATATCGCTGCAATATATTCAATATAGATGCTCGTACAATTTATTTCAGATTGTCAACTGAATTAATGACCGAGTAAATTTAATTTTTTTACTGCGTTCGATGGATTCAAAACAACCAGACTTATCGTATTACTTTGCTGACGAGAGAGTATTTATACACATAGGTATGTATATAAACTTGAAAGACCCTACTCGGTGGGAAACCGACGCTTGCTTGGAATTTAGCTAGAATTCCAAGAACTTTTGGAGTTCCATGTAAGGAATTCTAAACTTAGGTCTGTGGCTGAAGTCTGATCTTATACTTTTGCGAGACGGAACGTAAGTGTCACGTGGTTTCTCCGTACCATACACTTGTTTGGAATACTTTTTTCCCATAATTATACATCAAACTTTCTCCACTATCTTATTCAAAAATTATGATCGTTTTAAACGAAATTTTCCTTTTAATCAACAAACGCAATTGATACATAAAATGTGAAGGTCACTAAAATTATTCATCTTACAAATGAAACACATGAAAAAATAAATGTTCTGACGTCATTAGGTATTCGATATCGTAATTTCTTTGACTATTTTGAAACTGACACAATCATGGAGACGTTCAAAATTTGAAAAGATTTCACAACTATATGATAAGGTAAACAATTATACAGAGAATCATATTTGGCTTCATCGCTTGCAATTTTCGAGCCACTTTCTACTCGTTTATACGGATTGAGATCTCATAAATATAACTAATGAGAGTAATTCGACTATCATTTAAATCATTTTGAAAAGTAGGTTTTCAGGTTAACGAAATAACCGCCGTTCACTTTGAATATAATTTTCTAAGCAAGTTAATGAGGTCTCATGACTTACAGTCTCTAATTTTTACTAAAAATCAGAGCTATATTTGCAAGCGGAAACCGATGGTTATATTTACCGATATCAATATAATATATCATCACTTAGTCGTATTCAGATAGCGCTATAAGAAAAGTAAGACGTGATGATCTAGAAAAAAATTGTAATATATGGGACTTTGGTAAATATATAAAGATTCCGTGAAAGCTCATGTGTGTCACGTAAATGCAGAGAAATCATCAAGCAAGTATTATATACTATAAAGCAAAAAGCACGAACGGTGTTTCTCTGGTGAAAAGTAACCCAAGTACCCACGATACATAATGAACGATTCAACAAAAATTCACATCCATGCATTCTACGAATATCGGGCAATTACATTATCAAATCGGGCGCGAAAAATCCACTTCCGAAGAATTATCATATCATTGTCCGCAATCGTTCTTTATTATAGTGCTGTCACATTTTTTATACTCAAAAATATTGCGGTTATTCAACTTTTACAATGTATCATGATTAGTTAAACTATTAACAACGAATAGAGTGAATAATTTGCAATAACACGTATATTTTTATTTGCAATAGTAGGTATGTATGTTTTGGTGGAAGCACAGAAAAGATGGGAAACTTTTCATATTTTGCATTGCATTCAGTCACCCGTAGCTGCATGGATATTCGTATATTATACTCCATGTATTATGTGTAAAAATTATAAACTTCTGATTCTTTGATGATTGGAAAGTTCGAAACACCTTGCAAGAACTCAACACTATTAGACAGAAAACCGCTATAAAGCAATAAATCATTTTATTTTACTCAATAAGATGTGGGAAATTCTATACAGTTTCACCTTATAGTGTCGGATGGTCACCATTCCCAATTTTGTTGTAACTTCATCTATTGTCAAATATGTTGTACAGAAAACTACCTGCAGTTTTCTGGTTCTTTATATCATTCGATGTTCCGAAATCAGGAGCCGTTAACTTCTGAATTTTCGTGCCACTTTGAAAATCTGATATAATTACAGAGAATTTTAAGTAATAATACAGATATTTTAAAGCCCCGCAGAAGTGGTAATAATTACCTATTTCATTGGTTGAAAAGTTATAAATTGTTCAACGTTATGTGAATTTAAAAATACGTTTAACCAATATCAACTAGGATTAACGCATGTATTTATATTAAAAAGTCAATAAAATTAGCTTCGCTTGCTTAATACTATAGTAAAGTTTAGAATTTGTTTTCATAGTTTTTGTAGTAATCCGAAAAATCTGCAACAAGATAAATCGAGTCCTTAGAACAGAAAATAACTCACAACTTCCAAGCCCATAAAATTACCGCTATGTCTAAGGTCCCAATTTTTTTTACTTTTGCGTAGAAAGAAGTATCATGACCGAAAAAAAACTGTTAGTATTTGAGAGTACCAACTCTAGATCATACCAAAGTCACAATAAAATAGGTTAACATTGACTGTCCGACGGTTCTGGTGAAACCGTACATGGAATTCCTCGTACAAGCTGAAAAATAAATGCAGTTTGATGTTGAACTTTCGAATTGACGTGAAAAATTATTCTGGTGTAGTAATCCACACTCCGTGCAGAAATTGAACCAGTCTTCTTGACTTCTAGACAAAGTTCGATGAGTATCGATTGGCCGGATTGAAATCGGCAAAGACGGACCTGGTGCTGGTCAAATTTCTTCCGGGTAAAGTAGCCAAATCTCGTCGAAGTTCGTCAAAGTCTCGAGTTCGTCAAATGTCAACTTGGCACTGGTCAGGTTTTATTTAGAACTTCTGATTAGGGCGAACTAGGGAAAGCCTGACTTGTCACAAGCCAAATTTCTCTTGAATCTACTTACCAAAGTAAACTAGACAAAGCCTGACTTTTGGCATCGGCCATGTTTATCTGATTTTGACTAACATGACACATTACAAGTACCAAGAGCAGTTACCAAAAGTCATTGAAGTCGTTGGCGTTCTTGTGATAAAAGCATCAGATGATTTCTGATAAGGTGAGATCATCCAGTTCTAAACTCGTACGAAATATTATTTCACAGTATATTATTTCTATGGATATCTGGCTACAGATTTAAGTTACTCATTTGTAGTAGCATTCCCTTTCCACCTGCATCAAACCTGAGAAATTTGTTACGTAATTTAAAAATCTAATCCGATGATTCGTTTTCAAAAGTCTGATTAGGTGGGGCTTCACCAGCCCTACTGGTAAACGCCCGATCAGGACTTATTCAAAGATTTTGATCACTGCCGGGTCAGGTTCATGTTAGAACGTTACGTTACATTCGTCATTCGAGCTCGATAGTTTTCGTGTCCATTATCTGGCTCGAAACAAGGAAAATTTGACAGGTTCTGGCCAGTGCCTATTTAAAATTTCTACACGAGACTTGTTTTCTCACAACGAAAAGGGTGTGCTAAGATTCACGTAAGGTGTACCTAAAAGATGAACCTGCCGTCGCGGCAAAAGGATTAGTGAACAGTTCATATCTCCGTTTATTGGAGTGCTATATGACTGTAATCAGAGCATAAGGATTGTTTCAGACAATTGGAATAGTAATGGGCATATTTCTGCGATAAATCTATGATCTGCTTACCATACCATAGATATACCTATGTATGCGGAACTTTTGTAGAACAACATCTACCCATTTTTTCCTTGGTCGCTTTTGTAGCCAATGGAATTAGTACGAAGGTTACGAGATCACGAGGATCACTCAACAAAACCGAATCCATACGGCAGCATTATATGGGGTACGAGTTGGGGGCAATTAGATAGATTACAGATAAGAAATCTATTATCGGTACTCACTGGCAAATCGGGGGTCGTTAGTGGCCGGTGGCGCGGGCGCGTACCATGGATGATGATGAGAAGACCTCATGGGGTCGGAGGCGGTGGCGCCTCCGCCGACGCCGCCGGGTCCGGCGTGATGATAGGGTGATAATTCTGCGGCACAGTACTGATATTGCGAAGTGAGCTGCATGGTCGCGTAAGGATTGCCCATTGCTCCCATACCACCGTTACCACCAGCACCCCCCAACGGAGGACCGGGCGTCGATCCGCCGGGAGTGGATCCGCCGTGGAGCGGCGGACTTCCGCTGCTAGCGCTGGAGCTTCCGGCGTTTCCGGCGACGCGGCCGCCGCAGGCGTTTGTGTAGGGTGAACTCTGAGGGTGGGTGACGACCCCGACGCCGACTGCCGCTGCCGCCGCAGCAAGTTCCAGCTTCCTGTAGGACTCCTCGATCGGGCTGAGAATGTCGGTTACGCTGAATGGTGTCGTGTGCGCGCCACCGCCTGTCTGAACGTGGGACTGGTGCTGTTTTGGGGACAAACTCATAGCCAGGTCGACACCGTTCAGGTCCGGCAGCAGGCCGGCCTGCTCCAGCTGCGTCTGCTGCTGATGGTGCTGGTGGTAAGAAGCCGCGTTGTTGTTCCCTTGGCCACCGCCACCACCACCTCCACTACCGCTCATTTCCGAGACTCGTTCCGCTCGTTCAACTGTTTACCAGCGGCCCCGCAAATCCGAGCTCACACCTCACAATTCCAAAACACGAATAAGTACGGACACTGGCTCCGGCTAAATACTCAATTCCCGACGCATCGCCCAAGCTGCACGCCTGGCTTTCGACCTATCTCACGTTCGTATCACCGAGTCGTGATCAACTTTCCACATTTCTAACACTGTGACGGTTTGGCAGAACCTTCGGGAATTCACGTCAAATACCGCGCACTAGTACTTATACAAGTTAATTTATATAATTTGATGACAGTAGGTTACAGACACTTCGAGATCACTTTGTTCACAGCTGCTGAAGTCGAAACCGCGCACTTAAACTCCACTCCAGCGTGTACGTTGATCTTCGGTTAATCCCGGAATTCACTGCAGTTTCGAAGTAGATCGAGTCTCGCGTTCGAGGAGGACCGACATCCGGAATTAAGCGACGACATGATCGGAGAAGGTCAACGAAAGTAAAAACAATTGCAGGTATAGACAACGGTCAGACGGGGTTAATTGGTGGAGGTGATGAGGAGTGGCCGGCGGCCGGCCGGCGGCCGACTGAAAACTCCTGTGGAGTCTTTTAGTCCTTGGACTCGCGGTTCGGGGGCCGTGCAGTGGTAGAGATGTAGTAGACCCAACTTTGCTCTCAGCGGAGGATATACACGTTGGCCAGAGAAGCTGAGGGCTATGGATGGATGGTCCTATGGTCGGATGGATAGATGAATGGAGGACTGTTGGGCTTACACTCTCCGCGGTGGAGAGGTCCTCACGACTCCTCTCACAACCGCTTATAGAAACCACTCGACCGTCTCGTATAAGGTCGTCGTCGCTCGGCGGCCCGGCCCAGGCGCTTCGGGAACCAGTAGATGATGCGATGAGTACCCACTACCGAGAAGTGCCCCTGGTACCAAGAGTCGAGTTCTTCCCCCTTCCGCGCGACGCCGGGACTCGGGAGAGGTCCTTCTCGTTCGAGAGGTGCCCCCGGGATTCCCACCATTCCCACCACCGCCAATCCCGCCCGTCGGCCGATGGCATTGGCTGGTGGTGAGTGACGCCACGCTCCGCTTCTCGGCTCGCCGCTCTCCATAGGCGGACGGAACTCCCTGCGGCCGGGTGGCAGCCAATGGGCGAGAAGCTCCGCCCTTAGGGGGCGGGGTTTGCAGCCGATCGCCATGGCCACCCACGGCTCTGCTTGGCCCGGACGCCGGAGTGCAGCCCACTGCAAAATTACTGGCTGCGCGGAACGAGGCGCGTCGAAATCGACTCTCTCCCGCCGCTGGATCCCCCTGCCGATACCCTCGAGGTTTGACTGCTGCAGCGATGCTTGACTCGCGCAGCGCGCTCCCGGGGATTATGGGAAATTTACGGGTGGACGCTTCGCGACGCGGTGGTGCCGGAGTCTTTGGCCAGACTGTACCCACCCTTCGCCGATTATACCGCGAGCCTCGTAACGGTGCTAGGAGTCCTATGCAGGCGTTCTGACCCTGACCCACGCACCTACATGCCCGTAACTTGAGGTTGTGTGGTAATACGTTTTGGAATTCGGATGCGTAATGACAATGTGCACAGTCTGCGGCAGAGAATCAGGATTATGGATTTCAGGGAGGAGAGACGGGAAATTACCTGTGTGGCTTAAGGACGAATGTGCTCCACTGTGCGAATCAAAAGTTATGAAAATAGGGCAATCCGTTTGCAGAATTTCCGGTAACGCGAATTGCTACAATGATTGTGAACATGAATGAAACAGCATCTTCATATCATGTAACTGAAATGAATGTTAGTATGAGAAAATTCTATTAAACCAGGCCAAGACATTATCCACAATTAAAGAAAAAGGTTTTATAATTAGATCGTTCAAAGTGATTAAACTCTAGTATTTTTATCTGATTTTAATGGTAATCTCTGGAGGCTTCTATGCCATATACCTACCTAGAGTCTATGGTGAACTAAATAAATTCATAAACATCATGCAATCGAATCAAAAATACCAAAGTTGAATCATTTTTAATATTTTATTTGTGAAACAGTTTTTTAAAATGTTGTTACCTTCAGCTGGTCTTATACGACCTTATTCAGAATCCTTATTCGAATAACAAGTGGGATATTGTTTTATCCAAGTTGTCTATCATTGCATGGCACTTATAACATAATGATGGAAGTTTTTTAAACGGTTTATTTTGATTTTCGAACTTTTGATTCAGACTTCGTGGCCCATTCATCTTAACGATTCAGAAGATGTTTTCAAAACATTCTCCATTTCGCAAACAAAGAGAGAGATATTTTATGCACACCATTTCGAATTCTGCGTATATAATATGTATTAATACCTATGTGCAAAGTAATATAGGTACACCAATGAGGGTGAATTCATAACGACCAAAAATCGTATGATGTACATTGCGTATTTTCAAACTTTGTTTGCAGCGTTGTACCTAAGAAGCACTGCATGACCTGATTTAGTACTATAAAACTGTACAAAGGAAAAATTTAGAATTTCAGAAAAAGAATTCACGTGGAAAAATATTCGACATTCCATATTTAATGAATTTAGTTATAATGTGAAACATATTAGCAGCCTGTACAATCCAATTTCCATCAAATATATTGTTATTATCCATAGAAAATCTATTACTACACAAGTCACAATATCATTGTATGGTGTGTACAAAACAAGAATTTCGAATGTTATTTACTAGAAATTCGGGTCAAGCTGAAATTAAGTATTTAGGGATTAAAAGCGTCCTAGTTCGAACTATTTTTTCTCCTCTTTAATGTAATAGAATATTCAAATATCTAGTAGATGCAGAATTGCTCTTATTGAAACGATGTAAATATGAACTTGTATAGACGTAATGGCTCACGCAAAGGCGGATTGAACGAAAGGTTTGCCGGGCGACGTTTCGGTATACATATAATATAAGTAAACGTACTTTCATTTCCAATATTTGTCCTTCGTGCGGACTCCCTGATTTCTTTTTATCTTTTTTTGGCAATATCGTCAACCTATTTGTTCGATTTGCCAAATCGAAGCAATTCGAAGTGATATATAGTTCACAACAGTGACTCTCATTTGAAAATAAACCCCATGACCGTGGCATTAAAATTTTGCTTCAAAACAAACAACTGCTCGAGTCATTTCAGGTTGTCGAGTCTACCATGTCAAAGTAATAGGGAAGCTTTGAACATAAATAAAACACATTATTTTTACAATTTAAATATTGTATTAATTAGATATGTTATCTTTGGCAATCAGTCCTACAATTGGCATTCAAGGTTAGATCAATATTCATTATAAAAATTAAAAAATCGAAAAAGGACATATACATGGTTTAACCCGACTAGACTGGCTCTGTAGGGCCATATGGGAAACGCTAGTGGGGATAGTTTCTCACCATCCTAAAACAAGAGGTATTCAATATTTAGTATAATATTTAGTTTACAGTGGCATACAGACAAATGGATACAAATTCACGGTATCTCTGTATTTGGTCTACGAATATGGCATGGTTCAAGATGGGGTATCGGTTATAGCATTGTCCCGACTTGCCACAGCAGCTAAGTTAAAATAAAAACAAGAATTGTGACAGAAATATACGCGGTAATTGAAAAATCATGTTCTCACTTGCTGATGCACTAATTTCTGCTGATATTATCACCTATATTCAAATTATTATGTTAAAATATTACATCAATGTTACATAAACTATTTAGAGGGAACATTATAGGAAAAACGATAAATTCTAGTATTTTTGTGCAACGGCGAGAGCGTGTCCATGATTTATAATGCGACTCGGCGATTTGTGGCGGCCGGTGAAAGACACTAAACGTTGCTTACTTTTTCGTGATTGATGCATTGTCTTACGTGATTTGACGTCTGTCCTGTTTTGCCCCCGCCCCCGTATTACCCCGCCCACCGCTATCTGTATCCTGAAAATACAGTTAGTGTGTATGTTGTATATTATTTACCGTAAAGTAATTTTGCATGTTTACTTACTTTTCAATCTCAAAAATAAGCAGCTCCATTTATTTGGGTTCATTTTATAATCTCTTGGCTACAGTCACAATATTCTTCTCAATTACGTCAATCCATCTGCATGATATACTATCAGAAACAGATTCAAGACAAAACTCGATTTATTGATATTTGAAAAAAGATCCAATTTAAAGCGGATCAATAAGTTCAATTATACCGGACTTAAGCTCTGTGAGTATAAATCAATAGAAATTTGTTGGTATCATCAGCGAATTCTCATTGATTTGCGCAGATGAATACCATTGGAAGGCTGGAAATATTAGTGGCAAGTAATAGTGAGTTCCATGTACCTTATGGGATCTTGTCGGACGAGGAGTTACCTACAGTTATTAGTTCGTTTGATACGGTACGACTTTTTGTAGGGATTAATTGGTAATTGCGGGAAACTTTCATATCCCCAGATCAACGGAAGGTATAAAAATATCCCCAGAAGTAAGCCGCGTTACCATTCCTCCATTCCTAGTGCTGCGTCAAATCACTAGACAGATGTTAGTAATATCTAGTAAGTTACTAAACTGCTCTTGCTTTTTGCTATGCATGAAATCCCACCTTAAATCTGTGGTTTCCCTGTCTCGCCGCTTCGGTCGGATTTGGATAATTTCGGATACTGTCAGTGTTCTTACCCATTCTTACCCATCTACTTACTCCGTGTAAACGAGGCAGGTGCCGGTGTGATGCACCGATCGTTACAGTGCATAGAAAAACAATTGATTTGAACTTGTGGATTATTCCAGACATGCTCCGAAGACTTCTTTTCAGCTGAAATTGAAGCAAACTAGTTTCGTTGAAAAAAGTTGTGCCAATACGTTGTCATTACTTGTCGAAAGTTGGGCGCGCTATTTGAAACACGGTTGGAGATGACGTATAGTAATTAACACACTTCAGTCAACGACGCATATAACAATTAATATGCATTATATGAAATAAAACTTTTCTTATAATACTAGATTTTCAATTTCCCCGAATGTAAGCATAAACAGAATGTATTGATTCGACGTGTGTTGATGCGCAACATTCTGCTCTCGCATTGATGTGCATTTTCACGGGCGACAAATTGTTGCTGCTGTGTTTCGGTGTCTATAAAAATCCAGCCTTATTAAAGGTACTGTAAATCATCCCAATCAATGGAGTTCAATCGATTTGCATATGCGTAGTCAGTCAATCAGCCTGTCTATATTTGCCAAGTGAGCCATATTTAGTTTCAAAAGACCTCTTTTATCTTCGTAATACGTCAATTCTACATAATGAAACCAAAGTCTCGTAACTTGCACTGGATCGTCTACACCTTTATATTTTTAATTAACGGGCCTCAACAAAGGACATAAGACACATTCTTATTGTGCAATGAAACTTTTCAACAGCCTGCCATTAGAAGCTAAGGAAGCATTACTGAGCGAAGACATGAAAATTAATAAGAAACTATTGAGATACTACATTTTTGTATATTTCTAAGATGAAACGTATATATCTTCAAGAAAATTATTGTACCGTTACTGCTTCTGAAACATTTAATTTCGATAAAATTTATAAATTTATAAGTGTACAATTTTATTAATACGTATTTCTAGGCCTGTTCACAGACAAATGTCTCAACAGGACATATGGATATCTCATATTTATATGTATTTGTATTTTACTCCTAGAATAAACTATCTACCTATATTTGCATAATTTAATGGAAACTTACTGCTGACTGCCAAACTCTTAGCATCATATTGCTTATCCATGATACTTATTTCGTTTCCAGTAAAACCATTGGACGAAATGACTCAGTATAGGAAACTAACTTAAACTAAAACTTCAAACCTTTTGATTGAAACAGATAAGTCACCGTTTTTCATTGGCCGAACCGGAGAAAATTATCCAGGATATGAAAAACCATTACGCATCGTTTTGTTCATTTATCGTTACTATCATTATTATTATTATTATTCCTTCGAATTCTCTTTAATTTTACATGTTATTTTATATACACATCTTACACGATTCAGTTCGAATACTTAAATACCTGGTGTAACACGACCCTTGCGACAGACAAATATGAAACTTAAGAATAAAAGATGGGACTAGCCCTGAGCTATAGAAATATTTTTAAAAGTTAGACCTTTCCAAGCAACTGCGATACAGTAATGCTGCAACAATTGAACGAGGAGCTCTTGTTCATCCAACATTTCTATTCGCTCTATCCGTGTTCGCTCCGAAGATAGCAGAGAATCATAAACTTCAACCATCGTCCAGGCGTCGGAACCGTCCCAACCGTTTATTGTAAATCTGTAATCAAGCATTTCGTCTGTTATTTGGAGTATATCATATTTTGATAATTCGAAACTGCCAATGAATGGCAAAATTTATTTTAGGGAATAGTATCGAAATTGCACAATGAAATTGATATTGGATTACTCAACTATAGATGGGAGATAATAGGTACACACACCAAGAGCGAGTCACTAAAAGGGCACAACTCTGCCATCAAGTCAAGAATGTGTCAACAAATTCAATACAGGAGCTCCATAAGGACGGAAAATTGGAAAGCATTCGATCAGAAAATAAGTAGCATAGTATGAGCCGGTTCATATTTAAAATGAACGTTCAAAACTTCAAGCATACGTCGCATCTTTCTTCACTTCTCGCATAAATTATA
The DNA here is from genome assembly GCF_021155785.1 of Neodiprion fabricii. Taxonomy (NCBI): domain Eukaryota; kingdom Metazoa; phylum Arthropoda; class Insecta; order Hymenoptera; family Diprionidae; genus Neodiprion; species Neodiprion fabricii. The sequence continues at coordinate 17,501,845 of NC_060243.1, forward strand.
CTCGCCAATAATCACAGGATCTTTTGCTTCATCTTGAGAAGCCATTAGGTTGCGTATCTCTTTCCATTGTATCGCGCAGCTGCTTTCGTTACTGGCTATCACCATTCTAGACAGCCTAGATCCATCATCGCTTCATCATCCATTATTTCTTACTCAACTCAGTCATTCAGTATGGCAATAATTCATCTGTGACAATTACTTGCACTTGCACTAAATTTCGCCACACTACTTTACTATTTGTGCATCACTTATTTGTGTTTTTGATTCCTATTTTATGGTATTCCTTAATATCTCATCATTGTGTTTTTTTTATATTAAATCACACATTTCAAGCGTGATATGTCATCAGTTCATCATTAATGAATGAGCATACACTCGTAATGTGTAAAGTGTATAAAGCAAAGTTGATGCAAATTTAGATTTAAGGGAGCGAATTATGGTTGTTGGAGTTCAAGTCAGCATTGAACATGAATAATAATAGTTGGGTTTCCAAGAAATAGTATTAATGTTGACTTACGAATGGTACAAACAAAAAATTCGGGTTTCAACAAAGAATACCTCATATATGCAGTAGTTCAGCTATTTCGATGTACATTAATAGTTTCATTATGTTTTGGCCAACTATAAGTACAACATCCATCTTCGGAGGTCTTTTGCAAAATAATTCAGAACTGAATTTTACAATATTTATGTTTTGGTGCTAGTCAATATGCTCGAATAGATTGTTACTGATATCTCTCCCCATTCTGTAGTTAGTTTTTGGCACTCGTTAGTGTTCCTTGTTTCTACTTTCGCCAAACGTGTCGTGTTTTCATTTCATTCAAATTTTCATGAATTACTATCCCTAATCGAATGACAGGGTTAAGAGTAAACTTTTATTGCTCTGCTACTTACAAATTGTTGTCCAATTCAAAAATCACCGGTTAGCATTTATGTTGACGACACATTATCACCGTTTTCGGCCGCCAAAATATCCAAATTAGTCACTTCTCCACAAGAAACCCAACTGTAATCATCTTAAATGCGAGAAGAAATGATTATTTGTGAGTAGAAATAATACATAACTCGACTAAACCATGTAATAGGAATAGTAGGAGCATTTTTCATTTAAAAAAAAAACACTTTGAAATAATAATATTTAACGAGTTTGAATTATGCAAAATAAGGATAATCAACATTGATTGATACAAAAATAAAAAAAAAAAATTGATTTTAGTGAAGAACACAGTGAACACACTCCTAGAAAATGTTATTAAAAATCAAAGCTAACACTGCAGAACAATAAAGTTATGAGATTTATTTGCGGAATTGCTTTGCAATTGATCTGAAGATGGCCATAGTTATTAGCTGAAATTTTTTAACTTTGACGCATTACTATTTATTGATTGCATAGACCTTTATTCGCATATCGATTAGTTGAGGAATTAGTGGCTGATTATACAAATTATCCCGCCGTTATAGTTGTCACAATTTTCATTTTCACAGCATACTACATCAGTTTCGTTTTGCAGTACACGTACACACCCACATATATGCGTGACTAAATTCTCGGTTATTACAATTTGGTTGAAGATGAGGAGTTTATATTTCAGCAGCTTTTGCAATCATTTTGTTCGGCCTGGAATGACATTGAATATCCAACGACCTCTGAAAGTCTGTCTAGAGACGAAACGAAATTTCAAGTGTGTCTACCAGAGGCTATTTTGATTTTCCACCCAAGTTCGAGGCCGCTTCAGGAATATCGTAAAAATCAATATTTTCCTCGATAATGCAAACTAACATTGTCGGACGTTATTTCACGCCAAACATATTTGCCGTGAAAATAATGTTTTTTATCTATCAATGATACATACAAAAAGAACCGACCAAGTGTAAGGGAGAGACCTGACCGATTGATCAGATTTCTCCAGCTGAAAAAATTAAAGCTAACAAATGGAGATTGCACAGTCGGACTATGGGGAATACGAATTTGCCCAAAACCTAATACTAATCGCAGTGAAGAAAAATGTACGAAAAGTTGAAGAATTTGTTCGAAAACAGCCTTCTCAGATTACATCGAAAAAAATGCATTCAAAAAGAATCTCCTGATATGGATTTCTTTGGGTTAAATATACAAAAAACTATGTTTCTTGTGTCAATCATTATTTCACCTTCTAACTAAAATGTGCTTATTACAAAGTAACGAGGAACGGAATTTTTTAGATAGACAATGTTAAACTTGCTGTCTACCCTTGGAATTCATCTTTATTTTTATAATAAGAAAGAATTGAAATGGACTGCAACAAAATCCTGAAGATCGTTTATGACAGTATTTTTAGATTACGCTTTAGTTTTGATTACGATGATTTCTGTGATGGTGATATTTTTTATCACAGATATTCCATATCAATGTGGTTCCACTACCATTTGCTGATTTCTGACAGTCAAAATATAATTTTGGGGTATCTAGCGTTAATGGCATACCAAATTCCCTGACATTTTCCAGTGTTCCTGACAAAAATTTTGATTCCATCCAAGGCACATGTTATCAGTTTCATAGAAATTTCATGACGCTGGATACTCTGAATTATTAAGACATATTATTTCGGCAAAGTCGCGACAATTCATGTCACAGTATTGTCTTGTACCCATTACATTCTCATTTCAATCGCTATTTAGAATCGTCCTCCATATTTATACACACTAGCGTGCACTGTTTACCTGCTCTTCTCTACCTCAGAGCTAGCAGCTTGCCTGTGTTACACCTTGCAACAGCTCAGCTACATATTTCAGGTATATTGTATCATCTATGTATTCTTTCGATTATGTAAAGCCTCAGTTGTTGTACTGATCTCTCATGATACAGATCGTATCGCTTTCTTGATTAAAGTACATTGTATCACTGTTTTATCAATCATGAGGACTCTTTAATTATCCTCTTGCTCACTGATTCCAGTCTTTTCTCCACTATTAACATCTAGCTCTCCAAACAAATATCGACTGAACATTTAATAAAGACATCAACCTTTTCACCTTTCAGCTACGCTAGAATCTTTTATTCACCTTTTTTGCTGACTTTCTAAGCTTTCACAGTCCTCGACTCCAGCCAGAAGACAACCGCGACCTCGTAGATTTGAGAGCATAACTTCTCCAAATTTATCCTTCATATTGACTTGTTCATAATTGATGAACAGTGCATCGTAAAACTTTTTTCCTATCCATTGGAGCAGAGTAGATGTTGCGTTTTTGTCAACATAAACGAGCACACACTCAGCGAGAAACAACGTCGGCAAACTGAAGTCCACTTCGGCTTGAGCAAGCTTGTTTGCCAGCTCCGATATGTTTCTCAAATCGATACCCATCAGGTGATAATTAGCTGCATGCAAATCTGTTGCTGAGAAACTTATTTCACCATCTGAAAAGATAAACAAGTAAATTATTATTAGCACTTTAGTGTTAGTAACTTATGAACTTGTTGCTGAACAAGTTTTTTATTACATACCTTCAGTATTGAGTCTATCTATGAGCTGCTTATGTCTCTTGATGTGGTAACATTTTCTCGATGTGACGCTCGGAAAATCAAGTTCTATAAAATTCTGCGGACTATTTCCGGCGTCTCTCAGTTTCCAGTAGAGCGTATCAAATCCAGAACCCAAATTAATTATTTGACTCTTCTCTCCAGACATCTGTCCAACAATTGTAAAAATTTATGGTTGCATTTTCATTATTGCTAATTTTATAGTGTACTGTGATATTCTTCGACCAAATATTCAACGATTAATTAGTTCTTTTTTCTAATTATAAGTTTGATAAATTATCTGGAATTAAAGTAGGTACATAAAAACAACGAAGTTCAAGTTAGCAACTCTAGAATTACTTTGAAAGAGATAACTTTGCAAAATATGATTATGTGTTCCTCTATTATTGTTCACAGAATTTAAAACAATTCCAAAGCACTGAAAGAAAGACTTTTTGAAAAATGCATCGTTACATCAGCGTTACGAACTTCAACGCCAACAAAGATATAAAGAAATATTATTCGTACAGTGAAATACTTGTTATTCAGATAAATTGAGTGACATGAGTATTTGGATACTTAAAATGAACGTTCAACAAACAACTTTTATAATAGGAAATTCGAAACACTGTCTGGTAATAGAACCGGATATGGGAACTGCAATATAATGTAGTTGCAAAAGATAACTATCAAACAATTATTGAATGGACATTTTGCGTGATGCTTTGATCAAAGAGCATCTGTAACAATTGCCCATTTTGAGCTCTGCGCCAAATTTTCTGGAACAACGGCCAAATGATACCTTATAATACTCTAATACTCAGGAAAAATTTTTAAACAGGAAGACGTGGGGGCGCTAAGTTTGTGAAATCTCCATATATTTGGTAAGACAGCTACACAAAAAAAAAGTCAGATTCGGAAGAGCAACTATGATATTCTGATGTATTTTTCGATGTTGAATCCTAATTTCACGCCAAACATATCCGTATACCCACAAAATACTTCAATAAAGCCAAAAACATCGCCTAAAATAAAATTGAATCATTTTAGGAGTATATGGATATTTTTTACATCAGATTAGAATTCAGCATTAAAAAATACATGAGAATATCAAGGTCGCTTTTCCAATCTGAATTTTTTTGTTATGACTGCTTTGCCGAATACATGGAAATTTAACAACTTTGCTCCCCCATACCTACGGAAGCATTTGTATAATCAGACTGAAATTTGTTCCTGAACATAAGGATATCATAAGGTATTATTTGGCCCTTGTTTTGTAAACATTCGCTCGAACCTGAAAATGGGCAATAAGTGCCTTAATCTTGCGGAGGCTCTTTATTGGAATCTTTTTGAAATGAATTTGTTTCTACTGCTGTATATATTGAAAAATTGATGTCCATCATAAAGTGTATATAGTGGAGATCGCTTTTGGAATGGAATAAAAGAAATAAACTTCTTCTAATAACAGTCAGGAAAAACTTTGTGAGTGCTGACGAAGAAAATACTAACAAAATGAAAACAGTGTTTGAAATTGAAGAATAACCAACATGAGCGATGTAAGCAACTCTTATTAAGATGCTTGAAAAAAGATGAGCATAACACAAACCAATTTCCATTCTCATCGGTAGTTTATGACTTGAATATAAATGAAATAAACAATTGTTTTCCATCCTGTTTCTTGCAAAACATTACTCGTTATAGATTCTAGGAATAAAAATTTATGTGACATAATGAGAACAATTGAATTGCTAATGTGACTTTTTATGTGATTTAGCAATTATATAAGTTGTTTAAAATTCGCATTTTCATTGAGATTCAAGTCAATGCGTGATGGATTCTTCACAGTATTACTAAAATTTGTTCAATTTCTAGATCCTGAACAATTATCAGTGAAAGCAATGTTACCAACAAACATGGTTCAGATATGGAATGATCAGTGTCAGACATTAGTCAGGTGATTTAGGTTTGTGGAAATTTGATGTTTCAGGAATGGCGTTTCAAGTGAAAAAGAAAAAAAAGTTAGGAGTTCTTGACAAATTTCCAAATTGATTCGGTTGTCAAGCGTTTTTTTTTTCTCCGCGTTATAGAATAATTATCTATAATTGGTTTAAGATTTTTATCATTTTATTTTATCCAACTTGTTCTACACAAAAGAGGATCCATATACTTTAGGAACACTTGTTCAGTTGTTTGCAACGGAAACTGCAGAAAACAGTTTTTATTTTCTAAGAGTATAGCATTTACTGAAAATCGCAATGGTTTCTGAGTATTCTTTCGGTGGAATTTACGGAATAATGTGAAACAAAAGATCCTGGGTGATAATTTGATGCGGTCGCGAGGGGGAAGAAATTGGCAACGAATTCTGCCAAGGCCAAGCCAAGGGTAAAGTTTGTTTACTTTAATTCTGACTGTCCCATATATTCCCACGAAAGTGGCGCAGCGTGAAATTGGGACAGACGTGACAAACGCTGCGCGGTGAATATTCGAATTGCGCAGCACCGACGATCAGCTGTATGTGCAATATATACCTCTATAAGTTTCTAGGTTATAATGGATACAGTATTGACATGTCAACTGACGAACTGTCAAAAATGGGTGACGGTTGGGTGAAATTATTGGACAGTGATTGTTTTTTTACCGACCTTGAGAAACTTATTGATGAATACTTCGATCCCCTTGACCCTTGCAAAGTAGCCACGATTTATTTCAGGCGCTTTGCGGTTAGTCTGCTTAACGAAAAGCGAAATGAATGGATCCGTCCAGTAGCCGAGCTGTACGGCGCACCTTTTGCACTCACTCGCGTCGTCGTTTGTCGCTTGGACAGCATCTTCGTCTGTTATTTCGTTTATCATCACTGCTGGGGTTGTTCAAAACTTCTAATCAACGACACATTATATGGCACTCTTTCTCAGTGGCAAGAGCAAACGCTTATGACCAACTGCAACCGACCGCAGAATCAGCCATATTAGTGAATATTGATACCTGCCGGTACCGTTTTTCCCCTGGCGCTTGAGTGCACATTTCTTACGTCCTTGGGCACGCAACTCGCCCCAGAAACGCGATGTCGTCTAGTGGTTGTCTGTCAGGTGGCGTTCGTAGACAAAAGTTGTCTTTCTGGCCAAACCATTAATACGAGTTTAGACAACAAACTATCAATATAATATAATATAATTAATGAAATCGTTTGCAATTGGTCTGTAGATGATTATAGTGCAGTTATAATTTTTCGAGAAAATGAAAAGTTCTACATGTATCTAATCGATAATCATAACATAAGGTTCAATATTTTTAATAAATTCCCTTACATATCGATAAAGCAACGCTTGTGGCGCAATAATTTATTTTTGCAATTGTTTGATAGTTGACCTCTTCATCTGATTCATTAAAATTATAAAATTGCATTAAAATTGGGATTATAACGTCATTGGGCGAGAGCCACCTTCCGCGATTTTCATACGGGATTGTACGTGTGGTTTCGGTTATGCTCCTGTCATGCGTAGACCGAATTTATTCTAACCTTTGGGTTGTGACAGCCCACCTTCCGCGTTACGGACATGCCGTGTCCGTTATTATACACAGCTCAAAAGTTAAAATAAGTTCGGCCCCAGGGGCATGATCGAAACAATACATCATCGCGTACGAAAAACGCGGTAGGTAGCTGTCGTCCAATGATGACGTCATAACCTCAACTTTAATGCAATTTTATAATTTTAATTAATCAGAATAAGCGGTTAACTATCGAATAATTGCAACAAGAAATTATTGCCCTACAAATGATTCTCTATCAATATGTGACGGAATTTATTGGAAATATTGAACTTTGTATACGATTCTCGGCTAAATACATGTACAATTTTTTGTTATTTTCTTTAAAAACATCGGTTCATTATCAAACAGTTCTAATTGCACTACAATCATCTACAGACGAACTGCAAACGATTTCATTAATCGTATTATATTATATTCATGGTTTGTCGGCTGAACTCATTTATTAGCCAAACCGCCAACTTTAATAGGCAATGTGCAGTCAACGAATACCCATCTATATGTTGCCTTTTTCTTGCCTGTAGGATGGTTCCGAGCAGTTCTTGTTTCAATGGCTTGCGCATCCACTGCCGCTTCGGCCATTGAGAATATGCCCCTATATGACGTAATTTACATTTAAAGGCTGAAGCACATAAAACTTCAGAAGCCATATGCAGAATGCAGAACCATTGAAAATCAACTGCGCATACGCGAGTTTTGTCGGCTTTTCGTGCAGGCCAAATGGTGCAGGCTAGCCATCCCGAATTTCAGCTCTCAAACTGCTTCTGGCAGCGATGGGTGCTTTCCATTTACTGACTCAAATCGACTTGTATCGACTGTATTCCTTTGCCCAGATTGGCCGGTTACACCAGAAATAGCGACACAAGTCGACTTGAGTCAGTAAATGGAAAGCACCCGATGTAGTTGATACGAATTTTCAATGTTAGAATCTTAAATAATTGAGGTAGTGACTCCGAAAAGTTTGGGAAGCGTTTGTTATTGGGTTGGAAAATTCATTCTTTAAATAGCGGTCGGAATTTAATACTTATGTTCTTTAAAAATTCAAACGTACACATTTTTTGTAGGCTAGCCTCCTGCATCGCAGACAAAAATATCACTACAAATATCGCTGCGGGAAGATTTCGCTAACCAATGAGATTGAATTATTTGGCGCATGCGCAATTGATTTTCAAGTTTCAGGAGATTGACCCGGTATACCACTGATCTCTACTAGTGATCTGTTAGGACGTCACATAGGGGAAAACCTGATCGAAAAACTGTTGCTGGTGCTGCTACATCGGCGATCACGACAAACACTACAATGATATGCCAAATCGAGATACGAAGAATTGTATTATTTGGTCAAGATTTGTCAGTCGGGTGCTGAGAGAAAGACCAATTGTGGATCAGAGCAGTTTAATTTTTCGATATCCTTTATAATCCGGCAGTGTGCTTTGACAATGATTTGTCAGAAGTTATTATTGACGGTTTTCCTTGTACACAATGTGTACGCCTTTATTAATCCGTATCCAAAACTGGCCAGTTACCCGTTGAAAGAAGGAGATGATGCCGGCGAACCGTTGTTTCTAACGCCTCTAATAGAAGCCGGGAAAATTGACGAGGCCAGAAAATTAGCAACAGTTCGGCATGATGAAATGCTCGACGTTCCGAGCTACTCCGGGTATTTTACTGTCAATAAGGAGTACCAATCAAATACCTTCTTTTGGTTCTTCCCGTCGCAGGTAAAATTTTGACTGTGTACAGTCGACTTGTTTTTTTTTTGACCAAACCGTACGAATTCGAGAATGAATGATCCTTCAGAATGCGCCCACTATCTGAAACAAAACGTAAAGAAGCCAAAAAAAACTATACAAAAAAATCTTCCGAAAAGTTATTTTGCGACAATGGTAGCAAATACAATTGAAACAATTCTGGTGTTTTTGGATCTGAGATTGCCTGAAAAAATTGGAATTAAAATTTTGTTAGTACGGTGTCACAGATATTCTTCAAGTTATTTTTGTACATCATAAATGTGCTATTATGTAAGATATCTTGAATTTCTGTCACAAAATTTATGGGTGCTTGGAAGCCAGCAAAATGAACCCAAAACTTTAGAAATAGATCGAAAATACCAAATTTTAATCATTTCGAATGTTGTAATTCTAAAATTCTGAAATCTGTTCTCAAATTGTTAATACACCAGCTAGTGTTACTCGAATTTGTTCTGTAGATTTATCTTTATCACATAGCAGGGATGTCCTTTCATCTGCTTCTTATCAATTCATCCATAAAATTGTTACAAGGTCAAAATTAGGAATGTTTAGACAAGGACGTAGTTTTGAAAAAAATTATTATTTCGCTACTTCAAAATTGTTTGAAATTCAGTAAACTGTAATATAGCAAAAGAAAGATATTTCTTAAATTCAAATCCGGCAAAGTAATTCTTCCATTAAGTGCAAAATGCAAAACCAAAAAATCAAATTATCTCAGTATCACTCCAGCCTCATATATTATTAGATGTATTTTCCATCTCTTCAACCTGCTTTATTAGACTTCGTAATTCCGTTACATGTTTTCATACAGTGATGACAAAATTGTTATTTCATGTTTTGATATATTTATCTGTGCTTTCTTATCACAATCCCTTATCACATACTGGGTGTATTTTAAGTCATAATTATACTTCGACCCATTTCTGATACGCAAGGGTAATTCTATCAAGTATCGGACAGTATCTCAGAGTAAAAGTTCTGATGCGTTTGGAATTGAATGTATATTATAGGATGTATCAGACTCGAAATATATAAAGTTACAGACTTTGAGTAATTTTACTGTTGAGCAACACATTGCACTAAACTAGATATTCTGTGGTTGGAGATACTCACATCAATGTAACCGAACATTAAGAATAATCATCTTTTGCTATTTTAGAACGTCTGATGGAACTGAGCCCTCAAAATATGAATATGTTTTGCTTCATCATGGCTTTACCGAATTCCAGACAATCATAAAGTTGCGAAACAACGATTTTTTTCGCACATGCATCAGTATAATAACATCACCAACTTCAATCTTATCTGTTTTCTAATAAGGGACCAATCCTCTTGAATTTTTGTTGATATAAATGGCTTGTAAAGATGTTTCATGTCATTATCAATGTAATTTGAGGCAATTGTGATAGATTTAATATTATAAACTGATTGCTCTACAAAATATTACTTGTTTGACTACGGAAAAATTTCCTTTAGGCTCCGAGAAATGTGGAATTTTCTAATAAAGATTTTGGATTACTCAGCCAACAATTTGCTTATTCAAAATTCAGTCTGAATGAAAAGTGAATTTAAAACTCAGGAAAGTGTGAATCTTAACAACAGTAGAACTTCACCTTATCATTCTTCTCGAAGTAACAATTGCTGATCAAGCTCTCTATTATAGATCAACCCAAAATCTGCTCCAGTAGTGTTATGGCTGCAGGGTGGTCCAGGAGCAACATCACTGTTTGGTTTGTTCACGGAAAACGGTCCGTTCCGAGTGACGAGTAACAAGACTTTGGAGCTACGCAAATATTCGTGGACTAAAGCGCACAGTGTATTGTACATCGACAATCCTGTTGGGACAGGTTACAGTTTCACGAAGAATGACAAAGGATACGCGACAAATGAGACCCACGTTGGCAGAGATGTTCACACAGCGCTGGTCCAGTTTTTCACCTTATTCCCCGAGTTGCAGGAGAATGATTTCTTCGTTACGGGAGAATCCTATGGAGGAAAATACGTCCCAGCAGTATCGCATGCGATAAAAGACTTCAATATCAAGGCAAAACTGAAGATAAACCTGAAGGGATTGGCCATCGGGAACGGCCTCACTGATCCAGAGAACCAGCTAGTCTACGGAGATTACTTGTACCAGATTGGACTGATTGATTCGCACGGCAGGGATTTGTTCCACCAGCTTGAGGACAAAGGGCGCAAATTGATTCAGGCCAAGAAGTTCGACGAAGCTTTCGACGTATTTGATCAGCTGCTGAACGGTGACCTGCATGGCGGTTCCTTGTTTCACAATCTGACCGGCTTCGACTTCTATTTCAACTACTTGCACATCGCAGATAGCAAGGAATCCGACTGGATGTCGGAATGGGTGCAACGAGTCGACGTTCGTCGAGCCATTCATGTGGGGAACAATTCTTTTCACACGGAGGATAAGACAGTCGAAATACACTTGAAAAACGATGTAATGCAGTCATTAGCAGTACTCATAGCAGACTTGACACAACACTATCGCGTTTTGCTCTACAATGGGCAATTGGATATCATAGTTGCTTATCCGACGACCGAAAATTACCTCAAGAATCTTAATTGGCCCGGTGCTGAGGTATACAAAAAGGCTGTCAGGAAGCAGTGGTGGGTGGGCAAGGAACTTGCTGGCTATTCAAAAACTGCTGGGAGTTTAACTGAAGTTTTGGTTCGTAATGCCGGTCATATGGTTCCATCCGATCAGCCTCGTTGGGCCCTTGATTTGATCACTAGATTTATCAGAAACAAATCATTCTAAATCTTAAATATCTGAGCATCCTAATATATAGTGGAGCGGCAATATAAGCCTTATCATTAGAAGCCCCTGACATTTCCTCACCATGTGCATCACCGGTCTTCTTTCACCGACGTGGTTGAAACAGCTAGTGTAACTGCTGTAGCATTGCCGTGGTGGGAGCTCACTCGAGACCGCACTAGCCGTGCAACAGCAAGGAGTAGGGATGACTATTACAGTCCTGTTACAGCCCCAACAGCAAGACTGTAATGATGCTCCACCAGACTCTAAGATTTTGGATGGGGGACAGGATTGATAGCGATCAATTGTTGTGAGCAAACATTGACAAAATGATTCTACTCGCTTTTGTAGAGTCATTTTTTCAGTGTGTAGAAGCCGAAGGATATTTTTTTTTTTTTTTATATAAGCATTTGAAACCCATATAAGAGTTTACATCTGCATACATTGATTCAGTTTACAATAGTTTTACAATGGTTGGTGTAGTTGTTTTACATATTTGTACCGAGGTATGCCAGTTCATACTTTTAGGTTGCATTTACTTAGAAAGCACTGGATATAGCTTCAAGCTCTTAAGTTTGGTTCAGAAATTAACGATTCAATATTCAATGGCGGGCGTAAGTTACACTTCGATAGATTGCTCTAAAATTATGTTTTTTGTTGGTCAAGCAATACGCATTGCCATAGTACACGATTAGCGTTTTGTTCAAATTCGCCACAATCGCGTGTCGGGTTTTCCATAACATTTATGTGAAAAAGAGAGGCGCCTAGGTGGTAGTGATGCGCTCTGCAATGATTTATCGTGACTACACATTCTCTTTAAAGGTCTTTGTTGTGGAACCAAGGTTTACAATTTTCACGAAAGTAGTGTGTGAAGTATTGTGTGTCTAGTTTGACCTTGTTTTTTTATAACTTTATTTGTTTGTGTATAAGCATTTTTATTTGAAGGGTTCAAAGAGGTAGGTGTGGGAAATTTGTGAGAAATTTACAAGTGTTTTGTTTGTTGCAGTTTTAGCTAGTGTGTCAACGTTTTAATTTCCTTCGCTTCCGTTGTGAGAAGGAATCCAAAAAAATTTAACGTTTTGTGGGCGTTTTGAGAAACAAATAAGTTGTATTTATACTTGATTTTGAACATTAGAGGGTGTGTTGAAGTAGAAGGTTTGGAACTTGCAATACTTTTAAGAGCACTGAGGGAATCACAGGAACTGAAAGCGTTATCATCTGTGCAAGAGAGTGGTATATCCATTGCTTAGTTTAGGGCAGGGCATTCGGCGGTGTAAGCTAAGGCATGTTTAATCAAACTTTTTTGTATTTCTACGTTTTCATCGGGCAGGAGCAGGCAGCGCCTACGAGTACATTGTCGTTTCGCTGCCATCGGTAAAGATTGACCAGACTTTATTTTCGTTTAGGAATTCCTGGAAGATGGCGTTAGAATTAACACTTTTTTTTAACTGCGTGCCTAATTCAATGTTGACTGGAATTGACTGAGTGACAATGTCGTATTCGTACTTGTACATGTTGAGGTTGCTCGAGACTTCAATGCAGTCTAAGAATTCGTTAACTATTTCGATGCATTCAGTAAAGATTCTTTTGCGTTTTCTCTTACTTAGATTGTGATAGGTCATTCAACGCAAATAGGGATATTTTACCTGTGATATTTGTACAGAGATTGCTACGTATCGTTACGATGTGACTGAAATGAAATTTTTTGATTTCGATAGTTCTTTGGTGTATATTTTTCTACATTCGTACATTTGAGTGGTATTCAACACAGGCATTAAATGGGAATCTTGAAATTTTTATTCAGATTCTTCTGTACTTGTTTGATTTAATGAAATTTTATTATTCCACCTACTGAATCAGCATAATAATATTTTTCATTACAAAACCTGAGAGAACGACATTGTGCTGCTGTTCTCGTATCATATGACCTGAGCACAAAGATAGATTTCGCTCTCTCTCTTGCTCACTTTCATAGCTTGCCAAGTGAAAGGTCAGATTGAAGATAGGTGCGGTCACGTTCATGTTATGTTTATCATTAATCTCTATTAGTGTATGTTAATATGTGTTTTTGTTGTTATTCGTATACAGACTGAATTATTAACGACTGCATGGATGGACCCTCGTCTGCAACCTGCACGCGTTAAAATTCGAGAGCAGTTGTTTGCCAGGGCAACCAACCGTCCGCGATGTACGTAACCTCAAAAATTTTAACAATTTTGAGTTGAAGATACGCCCGTTTCCTCCGACACGGTTTAAACGGTGTTTAATTTTTTCCGCATAGTTTAGAAATAGGCTGAACTTGGTTTAAACTTCGATTAACGTTGAATTTATCGGGCTGTAGCTGCCACTACTGTCACCAACAGACGTTCAAATTTTTGAGGTTACGCACACCGTGTGGAACTGTTTAAATTTATGACGATTATGCCGCCCTGGCAAACAACTGCTCCCAGATTGTAGGGCATACACATTAGATGTTCGCAGACGAGGGTCTATGCAATTGTTAGCAATTCATTCTGTATAATCTGTATATCGAGGGTTTCTGGTGAAAGTGCCGACTCCGAGCCACGCGGTCACCGCCAGCGTCAACACACGCACAACTTTTACGTGAACCGAGCGTAGCGGACAAATGCTGCGAACGAAGACTTTTACATGTGTTAGTGCTGGTGGTGACCGCGTGGCTCGGAGTCGGCAGTTTCACCAGAGACTCCCGATATGTTTGATGATGAGATTTTACCTTTGAATTGAGGATTGTAATAAAACCAATATGGCTGCCGTTGGAACACTTGGAATATCGTTTTAGCTCAACGATTGTTTTTGGCACTCGGTAGACGCCAAGCGGTCTGTTACGTCTAAGAAAATTACGATAAGAGTAAGTGGATTATGGTTTTACAATCAAGTAACTCCTAAACATGGAAAATTAACATTTGATAATTTTTACGGTTTTTTTTCTGTTTTCGTGACAAAACAGTGCTTGGTTCACATGTTGTATTCATTTTTCGTATTTTTATTCGATCGATTCACTTATATGAGAATAAACAATTATTTGTTTACATATTTTGGTGTTATACTTAATAATTACGCTATAATTATTGTACATAAATGTTTGATGTTATAATTCATAACAATGAGCAACTGTGTATGAACTCTTATAAGCCTCAACAATATCAGAATTGTATAATTTGGATACATTTCATACATTCGCTAAACTCACGTGTGAGATTGTTACTTTACACTTTTATAACAGCAGCATTATGTACAATGCTAGTGAGTGTTTCAAGATTCTAAATTCAGTTGATCATGTATTACAGGACACATGCCTATATCAATAAAAACTCTGAAACCTCGCAGTACGTCGTTTAAAAAAACTACTACAAAAATGCGATAAAAGACATTCTGCAATCCAACCCATGCGAATAGCCACCATATTGAATTGTGAACACAGGCTATTCCGCAAACACTCGGAACCACGTGATTATGCTGATATTAGATATTACGGCAATTCGTTAAAAACTATGAGAGTTATTGATACCCGTTCATTACTAAAAAAATAGATTTTTATTTACGTACCAGTTTCCACGTCCTTCGATATTTCTAGATAAATCTATTTAACCCTGTTCACGTTGAAAGAGTATTTCCTTACATAATAACATTTTTTAATCGAAAGTATTCCATTAAATTTCTAATTGAGCTATTATTTCAACGAGTTTAATCAAGGTACGGTAATATATAATCATCTACAATGGACGTGTTTTTATGCCATTCAAAGTGCGAAATTCCGGGCACTACGTGTGTCTTCAACTTCCCGTGTTTATCGAGAGTCTTTAATCCTATCATATCCTTTACGTAAATATCCCTATCTCTCATTTCAACCACGGTTTCATTGGCATTATAATATCCGAACTGGCTGCTCTGCCAAGGAGTGATAACCCCATCATTAGGTCCCCCGATTAAAATCATCTTGCGTAACTTTGTGATGCCAACTTTGAAATCGTCAGTCAATGAAGTGGTTTTTTCATTGTTCACGTACGGCAAAAATCTGCTGTAGTTATAGTACAATCCCTGCGAAATTGAAAACATTTGGGATGAAAGCCAACTATAATCGTCTGTTTATTTAATTGAAATTTATTTTTTTCTAATTAATGAATAACTTAGAACAGTTTAATTACCTGATGATGAGGGTCGTTCCAATAGTTGCCAACACTAGTCCGCTGTCCTACTTTTGAATAGAAGAGTTCGTAGGCAGTTTCGCATACCAAATCTGGGAAGAACAGGTGCAGAAATCGTGCTGTTGGATAACATGAAAGTTTTTAGTTTTGTTTCAATATAAGATAATAAACTTGACGAACTTCAACTTTGTATGTACATTTGAACTGTACGTCTACGTAATGAGTACATATTAAAAAAATTACAGTTGTTACACGCACGCATCAGTATTGGACACTGCCTACTTACAATTTTTAATTATCTACACTTTAATTACAAATTTCATTTGTGTTTTGCAATTAGGTTGAACAAATCATAAATCACATTTGTATTTTGTAATGGGGCAGGAAAAGATGGAAGTTACATTTGAATCTTGTGATTGGAAAAAATGGAGT
Organism: Neodiprion fabricii; assembly: GCF_021155785.1. Lineage (NCBI taxonomy): Eukaryota > Metazoa > Arthropoda > Insecta > Hymenoptera > Diprionidae > Neodiprion > Neodiprion fabricii. The sequence goes on from NC_060243.1 coordinate 17,518,012, forward strand.
GATTAGGGTGAAATAGAATGTAAATTATGTTTGTATTTTGCAATTAGGGTGAAATGAGATACAAATTAAATTTAGATTTAGTAATAGAATGAAATGAAATGCAAATTGCATTTGTAATTAGTGGTTAATTTCAATTTCATTACAAATTTCGCAAGTAATTAGTATCTATTTAGCTTCAATTACAAAACATAATTGTGATTTGTATTTGATTTCGTTCGAATTACAAATTAACAAATGCAATTTATAATTCATTCTTTTTAAATACAAATCTCAAATGTATAATTTGTATTTTTTTTATCGTCTCGTATCTTTCGTCAATTGCATTGGTAATTTTTGTGTTTGGAAATTCCTGTACTTGTCATACCTATAAAGAGAGAACTATAGTTTCTATGGTGCATTGCTCGATAATTGTGAAGGAGTGTAAAGCCAAGGTTGCGGGTTGTAAAGGTTTTCAGTGAAATGAGAGCTCACTTCCAAACTGCCCAGCTTGCGGAGAGCTTAACGAAATGAAATTTCTGACATTGTGGTCCGGAAATTTCTGCAGGATGGCCCTGGCCAAGAGACCGCCCTGACTGTATCCGAGCAGATTTATTCCTTCGGGGAACGCGGCGCCAATTGCAATGATATCACCTCCGATCTCTTCCACTTGACGCCACATAGGCTCCAGGCTACTCCATCCAGCGTACCTTACGGTATTAAATATCTGAGTGCCAGGGTGCATCTGAAATTACAGGAACCCTTGGGAAAAACCCTAGAATTTCGATTCCTTTTTTGTATGAGTGAGTGAAAATGGCGATGTGAAAATTTTCATTATACTCTGTCGAAAGTATACAGACGAAAATCCCAAATCGTATAATTTTTGTAGATCACGAATTGTTCTACATATTTAGCGTCCTCCATTATCACGAAATATAATAGATACCGCAAGTCCGTGGAGTTTCAAAATAATGAGCTTTAATTTTAAGCATGAATTTTATACGTCATTTCATACGAATGAATATATTGTTACAACAAAATCTTTCTGCGTTACAGGAAAGTCAAAAAGCCGTACGAACGAAAATTGTTGAAGTTTACAGTAAATCGATGAATCCTTGGAATGATGTCGAATTTATGAAACTGATTCAGTAAAATACGAATATGAAGCCTAATACTTTAACTGTGTATGGTGCAAGGAAATGGCGAAAAACTTAAACGGCTACTATGGTATAGGTATTTAGGTACTTTATTTACGTTAAGTGCACGGAGAGAATAAAACAGCTAATTTTACTCAAAATCGCAAGAAGAGAGGGACACATGAAGGTTTTTGATAAAAAAAAAAATACAAATGTCGACTGTATTTTTTATTATAAATGTAGCAGATTTTAGTCTGCACACAGTAGTTTTTACTGTTTTTAAAGTAAATTCAGCATTTTACGAAGTATATTTAACGGAACAACCTGATGTGACCCTCTGTTGATGCAACTTCGAGTAGAATCTATTTTTATTTTCTCCATATGTAAGAGTGATATGAAGCAGTTATACACTTATACAGTACTGCACTTATCTGTCTTATGCGAGTTATGAGAGTTATGAAATTTATTATATTTATGAAAAAGTAGACATTCGAAAATGTCATCATATAATTTATCTCTCGGAGGAGTTACGGGAGGTTTCTACTTTGTTGGGCCGAAAACTAGTCGATTTTTTATCAATATTTTGTTCAAAAAAACATGAAATATAGAATGTTGATATTTGGGATGTTTACTAAGCGGTCTTTATTGAACGTGATAATATTTTTTCTTCACTTGCGGAAGTGCTTCTGCACGCCCTAGATGAGCAATCGTTGTGAAATTTGGCAGGCACGTGTACAACAAACGTCTTCATTAGTTGAACCAGAATTATCCAAAAGTATTCAAAAATTTTTATTTTATGAACAAAAAACTGCACAAATTTTGACATAAAACTAATCTCCCCTTCGATAGCTCTCTATTTTTTTATTTTTCAATATTTCTTATTCATTCTGGGTCAAGTGATGAAGACTATTGTACACGTGCTTGCCAAATTTCATGACGATTGCTTATTAGGATGTGTAGGAGCACTTCCGCAAGCAAAGAATATCCATGTTTTGTCAAACTTTAAAAAGTATTATCATGTTCAATAAAGATCGCTTATTAAACATACCAAATATCAACATTCGATATTTCATAATTTTTGCATAGAAGATTGATAAAAAATCGAACGTTTTCGGACCAACAAAGTAGAAACCTCCTTTAGTATTGCCCACCAGCATTGAACGCACGCTCTACTGGGAAATTTTTACGCAAATAAAGTACCTACCTCACATTGTACCTATAAAAAGATATAGGTAATTCTAAAATGTACCTGGGTACCACCACAAGATATTTGCTGAGGAAAGTACCTAGATACTTTACAACATTGACTTTAACGTAATGGATAATATCAAGACAAGCATTATGTTGTAACTTTAGAATGACATTTTCAAGGAGTTGAATGCTTCGAATATGAGAGTATTTTGCTCTATTGTCGTTTGCTGAATTTCAGACTGTTCTAAAGTAGCGAAATGATGGTTTTTGAGAATGCATCATTGTAATAACGTTGCGAACGTCAGTCATCAATTTTTTAAATTCTCCCAATTTTAAGAGAGAAAGTTATTATAATCACCTCGGTAATGTAAAAACTTAATTTTTGCTAGATTTCTACGATTTGGGATGTCGAGAATCATCTCTGACCATTTTCTCAAATTAGAACTGATGAAATTTTTGATTCGCTTGGTCTACTAGTGTCGAAGTTATTCGAATAATGAATTACAAAAAAAATTTAACGATACTCATCTGGAAAATAGGTCAACGGATTCTGATAATTTTCATTTGAATAGACGCAGCTGTTTTCAATTTATAACTGAGTAAATTCTCAATCTGATCAGTCCAGTATTTTTCGAGTTATTCAAGTAACAAAATTAGGAAAATAATTCAAATGACATCTCGAGAACGGATGAACGGATTTTAATGATTATGGCCTCAATCGACGCGACTCTTTTCAACTTAGAACTAATGAAATTCTACGTTTGATCGGGTCAGTATTGTTCGATTTATTTGAATAACAAAATAGTAAAGAATTTTTTTTTTATATATATATATATATAACGTCGTTTTCTCAACTTTAAACGTATCCGAACGTGGAATTTGTAGGCTGGTCAGTCATGATGAGCGAAATCAACCACTTGATTCGTAAATATTTGTTTAACGCGACAATCGTCGACCTCGTGTCCTTGACACGTGAAAGATAACATACCTCTTGTATTCGTTTGCTTATCAACTCCATGCTTTCACTTCCAGTGAGGACTCCATGAATGAGTACAACAGCTCTGTACTTTTTGGCCGCATAATTAGGAGCGGCTAACAGAGTAGCAAAAATGAGAACGGAGCAAATGCTGCGGTAGCACATCGTGTTCCTTCGCGCTTTGGAACTTGAATGAATATGCAGCATTCTGCGATTGCGTCAGGGAAATGTGCAGGATGTTGTTGCCAATATCAGGCTCTGCTACACAAGTCTAATACATTGTCAGCTGTCTTTGGATATGATAAATAAACACACAACTGCCATTAAACATCCGTCAGCAGTGCTTTCATATTTGCCAGAGCACTTCTGTGCGATACAATAAACTGAAACTGACCGTTCTTTGTTCTCACAATCAGTTCAAGTTCAATTACCGGGCCTTGTACGTATATATGTATAAAAAATACACCACTATCGAATACTGATTCAGTATAAATGAACAAAGACTGTTTCGGAGAACACTATCTTTTACTATCATTCAAATCGTACGGAAAATTGATAAATTATCTAGTACTAGCTTCTTTTCCGAGTTGTTTACATCACACTGATCTTTGATTATAACCCACCTTTGTCACGGTTTTACTCGGAATGTCATCTAGTTTATCTAACCTAACCCGACCTCATCTTACTGCTTATTTTATATTACACCTTTCGTGTTGTCAGTTGTTGATAAGGGTTGCTCTGTCGGTAAGCTAGGAGCTACTCCAAGAACAGTTCGTTACCCAGTGTAGAAGCTGGAGATTATCCGCCAACGGATGACTTGTTACCGACGGTCAATAGTCGGTAAAAAAGGTTTTCTCTGGAATACTGACTGAGAGTACACTAAGGTTACCAATCCTGGGTTAAATCGTGTGATGAATTTTGGTGGCTCCCGAGGATAATCTTAGGTTTCTGCATTGCTGAAATGCATATAGGATTTATGTTAATGATGGTCATTTATAGTAAATCACATAGGAATACGCAATTTTCCTTAGTTCCTTGAAAATCTGTGGTCTTTATGAACAGAAGTCGGAAGCTTTTTGATTAAGAGTACATGGTCAAAGTCAATCACGATCATGGTCATGAATCGTACATAGTTGAGCATTCGTAAGCGTTCGGAATCTGTTACTTTTCTCTATATATCTATAGCTGTTTACGGTGGGTTACTGCACAAATATGTTTTCCAAATTTCCAGACTTTAGTATGGACTGCGATTTGAACTTGGTATAACGCGTTTGGCTGGTCCAATATATAATTAGCAGTATTTATTTCATCGTATAAGTTATCCATCATTCAATTCGATGCAAAGAACATCACGACAAAGTGTTATCAGATCTGTACGAGGTGTGAAAATTATGTAAGTTACTAATTGTAGACTCCTGAAATTTAGCGTAATCGTCAAATCTACAGATAGTTCCATTTCTAATAATCTCTTCCAACGTCTTCAAAAGTGATATGGAGATAAAATAAAATATTTTAGATAAAAATGGCCTTTTGAAAGCGTGTGTTTCGTGGATAACTTCGGATCGATCTGGAATTTCTTGTATGTAAAATGGTCGTGCTATTTTCAGGAAGTGCGCTCTGGTGCGAGACAGGCGTCGAGGTTATATTTTGGAAATTATTCGATTATTAATTCATCATTTCATATGATAATTTATCGTTCACAGCTGACCAGAGTGCAGTTCTTAACATCTGAATGATCATGTCACAAAAGATTTTAAATCGAAATGAAGTTTTACAAAAAAAATGTGATTGAATCCCGTAAATAACCTTAAATCAGTCAATAAGGTTAAGCACCTTAAGGGGGTGCCCTGGTTGATTCGACGGTGACGTATACATCTTTGGATGTGTAGTCCACGTGTCGCAAATGCGAAAAAGAGCTCAACAGCCTCAATCTGTATACAGTTCTCAACAAAAACACTTCAACTCATTTTCATTTGACGACGAAATAAAGAAATGGCAGCGATCTACGAAATCGCAACAGTAAATACGTAGAATCCATGCCATTTCTTTATTTCTGCGTCAAATGAAAATACGTTGAAGTGTTTGTTTGAGAATTCCGTATTGAATGGGGCCGTTAATCGTTTTTCGCGTTTGAGATACTTGGACTTCGATATTTGGAGATATAAACGTCAACGTCGAAATCGACCAGAGCGCCCTCTTAACCAATGAAGTTAATGTTACATAAATACAATTTTTATTGTACTATAGACTCTCTCGCTTAGATAATCTCACTGTGTACGATCATCGTAAATATATGGGTCATGAAAAGTTTCCAATTAAAACCATTTCATAACCTACAAAAAAAAAACAGAAAGATATCGCTATCTAGGGGCGGACAATTACGTACTCGTAACTCGAGTAAACGCAAGATCTGTAGGGGAAAATGAAAGATGGTCAATGATCTTGGAGGCAAGTTTAATTGCTGAGTAAGGAATCGCGGTAGAGAATGGGGCGATAATCGGTATATCGAGCCGCAGAGTTGTCGGCGAAACGGAAAGGCGGCAGGCAGTTGTCATCCGGGAAACCGTCACCGCGCACCCCAAACTCTCGGGCTCTGCTGCAGGAGAGGAAGGCACGTGGCATTTCCCGTGCGCCGGGCGCCATACATCACGGGGGTCTGACATCGAAACCCCCAGCGCCAAGGCTCTCCTCGCGCCTTTACGCATGCACGCCCCAGCCGAGCGAATACCTAGCGCATTGTTTCGGGCGCCGTCATCCCCGATTATCACGGTCTCTCCCCGTCCCCCGTGCATTGGGGCCGCCCGCGTATTATTGCCGCTTGTTTATTCGAACAATGGTACGGATGACACGTCTTAATCCAACCTCCTTAATCTTTTCAACTTTACTTTTTATTTTCACTCGTAAATTACCTATACACACATTATTCCCCTAGAGCCAAACTGGCCGCAGTGATCGTGAGAGAAATTTCCCCAGTTTTAAACAACATTGCAAGCGAAATCCTACGGGAAAGACGCGGCGCTCGGTCTGCCTAGTTAAAAACGCGGATGAAAAGTTGGCACACCTGCAACGATAAAAGGTTTAGTAGTGGTCACTATGCAGTCCTTGTAAACATGTTACATACCATTTTAATTTTTCACCATAAGCAAAACAAGTTGTTCGTACTGGGTCAAATTTATAGTTTAAGTAACTAAGAAATATTACAATAACTAAACGACACCTATCAATCTTTGATTGTCAAGGTTAAAATTGACTATAATATAATCAAGTTTTTTATAATTGCAGTTACATTCGTTATTATTGTAACAATAAAAGAGTCAAGGTCCGTTTGCTTATCTCTTACATGGTGTTTCTGGGTAAATATCGAAAATGAGTTTGGTAGGTGTAAACAGAAAATCGATCTTTCAATGACACCATTCTTTTTGGACATATAGTCGTTTGGACTACATTTAATATATTTTCTTCTAACTATGAGTGCAATTATTTGATGTTGGTGCAAGAATGAAATTATGTCGATCAGACCTGATATAACTGAAAAAATGTGACAAACTGAGCAAACAGATTACAACTAGAATCATGTTAAACAGTTACCATTTCTAGGTATGTAAGTTCTTTGTATACAAAATAATATTAGTGATTATTTCAATATTTCTACCTTAATCCATTCTCACCTTGAAAATCCGCAAAAAAGTATGAAGTTTAAGCCATTCGAATGTCTTGAGAGAAAAAGACCCAAAATTCTGGAGCTAAGATCAAAAATTTTGAGCTCTGTCCAATGATGCAACTTCGATCAGCAGGTACAGACGAAATTTCTAAAAAAACAGTAATCGAGTAGGTTCAAAACGCAAAAACCATCGTTTCGCAAATACTTTGTTATTTCGAGTACGTGGTCTGTGGGAAGAATTCATTACGGTGTTACACCGACTCGTGATTAAACATCGTCTTGCGGTCTTTTTTCTTTTTTACTTTTGCTCCCCGCATCTCAGCCGAGCACGAAAGGTAATTTAATTTCTCTGTGCGACAGAGTTGGAGCCGTCGCAAAAAAAGAGGCTAGAAAAACGTGCTGTAGCTTTTAGGTATATAATATACGTATACCACGATGCCGCTCACGAGTACAAGCCATACACCACATAGATATACAATTTACCTAGGGCATATGGGCCGGAGAAACTCGCCTTGCTGTTTTTGCGTTTAATCAAGGGTATTCGTGCGGTCGGGTGGCTTGGCAGTCGTATTCTAGCCAACCGAAGTAAGTAAGGCAACTAAGGCAGTGGCCATCCGCAAGAGACGGAAAAGGGGGGGACGGGAGGCGGGCGCAAGACGGCAAAGGTAACATCCACTGTTTAACGGTATGTAGTTGGAGGTATATATGTATATAGCTATACAAGGTGTCCGGTAACTCGCGAATAGTAAGTCGGTAGCAGCGTTGTTTTCCACGGGAAATAAGCACAGTTGCCAAGTTTATGAGGAAAATTTTCCTACCCCGGCTGCACAGTGACATATTAATGATGCCAAATAGCTGTGGTATCTGCCCATTTTGAGCTGCGTTTCTTCTCACCTCTGAACGAGTTGAAGTTTGAGAATCCAGGTTTTTTTTTTCAAGTCGTTGAATACGTGTTGGAACTAGAAATTGGAATGATCGAAATAGAGGATTCAAAGAGTCAGTCATTTTTAATTGCTCAATTTTGACTTCAGATTCGCAATCAGTGATTTTAGAAATCCTCGGGTACTAAGTTTCATACAAATCAACTGACCACTTCCGTTTTTGTCCGTCATAATGGATTCGTTTTCTTTTCTTTTTTTTTTTTTGAATTCATAAATTTTATGTTCAGATTCGTATTGAGCGACTTCAAAATCCCTCACGTACCAAATTTCATCCGAATAAATCGACTTGTTCCATTATTGTCCACTGCAATGGATCCCCCATTTTAAATTCTAGAATTTTGAGGTTAAATTCTTTATTCGTAATCCTCGAGGACTCGGCATTTTCAAATTTTTCGTCAGTCTGTTCAGATAAAGTAAATAACCAGCGTTTTTGCATCGTCATACAAGCTTTGCCAATATGCGCGCTAAAAAAATTTCACTCGTACTTAACTGCCCTCAAATTTCATGCATAATACGGTTGTGTATAAACTTATTATTCGCGAGTTACTGAACACCCTGTACACGTCTATTATAAGATACAGAAGACGAGAGACCGAAAACAACACTGGATCTGTTGCTCATCTGTCTAATGGGGACGGAAACCCGCAGCTACTAAAATGAGCGCAGCTTCCTTGCTTATATATTAGGAGTTAGGCCCGAAGATAAAATTCAATGTCGCGTGAACTTGCGCTTACAGGGAAAATTGGTGAAATGAGTAGTCGAGTGGTTGCGAACCTGCGTTTTTCTTGTCGTTGCTTTCTCACATTTTCCTCCCGCTGTACGAAGCATTGAGCGCAAAAAATTGAAGGATTAATTTTTTACCAGAAGTACAGTATCAATTTATTTCACGCGCAAGCGTACTTTTCTATTCACTCGATCTTACAAAAACATTCCTCGCGAGTATAAGAATAAAATAATCAGTCTTTTGTCCACCCAGGAAATACGAATCTGATCCAAAAAAAAAAATTCCGTCCTACACAATTAGACAACTTTCAACTATAAGTAGGTTTTCTTCAACAATACTAAAGCATAATTTTTCAGTGTGCAGGAGCTGTCTTTGCGGGGGATGGAGGCGAGACGGAGAAGGGTGAAAAGAAGAAGACAAAGCGGAAGCGAAAGGGTGAGCCAGAGACTCTGTGGAGGAGGCGGAGGAAGAGGCTGGAGAGGTGTCGGAGAACACGCCGGAGATTAGTGTTAATTACAGAGTTGAGTCGGGGTTGGGATGAAGTGAGGTATTTGTCACTCGGCGAGGCTCAAGTCGCGCGCCCGCTTCTGAATATTAATAACCCTCCCAGCGTCCAATGAATTGCGAGGTAGACAAGCTGCTCGGTATCCCCGCAGCTTGATTTCATCAGGCTGACAAGACGATGAAGAAAAATTAATCAACCGGATCGGTATATTAATACCTGACTGTGAATGTGCAGCCTTGTTTATGCATAGGTGTAATTGTACTTTAGAGACACATTTGCGGAGTTTTGCTATACACTTAATTTGGTGAATCGTGTCAATTGTCAACGCAACTCCCGGCCACCATTGGAAACCGATTTTCGAACTTCGAATCAAGTTTTACATTACTTTTTATCGTCTTTCCAAAAGATGTTATTGAGAACTGCAATTTCAGCTTCTACTTAATCTTCAAACTTATTCGTTATTGCAGAGTCAAAAAGGACTTGGGGATATGTTTATCATTTTTGATACGCAAAATTTTCTCAGTGCTGCAAAAAATGGGGATAAAATGTCTCTGTTATATATATATATAGGACCTGTATTGAGATGATTGAAACTGTAGATGAAATTTTTTTTAATTCTGAGAAAGGTGGAACTATATTGAAAAGTTTGAATATTTCGAACCTCGGAAAGTGTTGTCTCGATTTTTTTTTTAAAAACAAGAGTTTGGGGTTTTGAAAGTATAACATTTTCACATTTGCCTTTCATAACTCCTGAAACAATTGCTTAAATTTCATTCAAACTGCATTAAGACATGTAACCCATACATTTAAAATGTCTCATTTCTGTGAGACTGAAACTTTCTGAATGCTGAAAAAAAATACCAATAAGATGACTATATTATTTGAGACGCGTCTTGAAATAATCGTAACAATAACTGCAATTTCTCAGAAATTTGAAAAAGGTGGAATTATATAAAGGTTTGAATACTCTTAACCCAAGGAAGACGTAGAAAGAATAAGAAAATCTTACGGTTTTCAAGGTGTGAGATTGAAAAAAAAAATTTTCAATTATTTCGCAATCATTTTTCCGATTTTTGTTCGAATTGAAAAAAAAATACAGCATGTGTCATGTATACCTATAATAAGCAGATGGGATGAACTTAGATTTTATATGTATACGTATAATTATATTAAAGAGGAAATATTGAGAATACGAACTTAAACAGCGAGACTTTTCATCGGCAGGGGGAAAAAATTGACGGTAAGTTGGGGGTCGGGAGGAAATGGATGAGAATATCTCTCCCCGATCAATCATTTCGTATTCGGTTGTATGTGGCACTTTCCCCGTTATAGAAGTGCGGCGGGTGCCGCGTGGCGAACGAAAGCGATCGCATATTCAAAGTCGGCAATAGTTTATTCATGGACGGTTAGAACTTAGAAAGATATTGGAACCGGCCAGGAAAGGCGATATTGGTCGGGCGGAAGTGTCCCCACGGGATCCGGGGAAACGTCTTCCGATCCGATAAAGTGGAAAGGTCTGTCCCCTCCTCGCGTGACAACTCACTCCCCAATAAAATTCAAATAAACTCAACCCTGCATACTAAATTTTTACCATTTTCAATTACCACTTCGACAGTGCCCCAATAGCGCGCATTATTATTTATTTTTATTTATCCTAATCCCTCTAATGTATACGATATCCCGGGAAGTGTAATTTTGTATTTACATCAACGTGAAATCATATGGACTAAGATATACACGAGTACCTGTTATTGATAACCATCAATTATCGAATCCATCTAAGACACGTTATAGTCAACCGAACCTGTAGCTGTGAAGTGTAACGGAAAAGCTGAATATTGGACTACGATATTCTAATTTTCAAAAAAATAAAATAAAAAATCAGATGTAGCTCCACCGAGTTCGTTTAATATCTGATCAGTTTCAAACTAAACGAAACGGAACAAATGGACCAAATTGTGATTAAATTATTCCACCCAGTTTTGAGTTATTGTTAGTCAAAGAAAAATAGTTAGTCAAACACACAGCGTGATCCAACACGCTTATAGCAAATTTTTGTTGTGGGTTGGGAAGAAATTGAACCGATGCAATTGAGAATCCATAAAACATGCTCAGAATACTGCAAACTTAAACTGGGAGTTGTGTATTAGTTTAAATATCTTTAAAAAATAAAAATCAAACTTCAAACTGTTGAAGGACCGCACAGTGACCACAACTGGAAATTTTTGTTGGTGTAAGTATTTACATGTCTACATCCATCGATATGCTGTATACTATGTCAGAAAAATTCATCTACGTAGTCGGAAATTGTCTTGTTGAATACGGTAAAATTTTGTTTGGATAAATCGAAAAAAATATTACCTCATGTGTTTTGGACGTAAAAAAGTATGGTCTTTTCAAATGTGATATTGATTCTAACGGTAATAACAACTTTGGAACTGCTCAAAAAATTGTTCCTATACTTCTTGTGCGAAAAATATAGACATTTTTGAGTACATCTCGAAATTTGCAGAATGGAACTCGAATTTTTTAAATAGATTTTTTATCTTTGAAATATTTATATTGATTCAATTATGACGCCATTTTGATTCCACTCTCGAATACTTCAAGCGTCCCGAAAATGAGAGGGTTTTCGCATTTGAATGTGCACAATGTAATAAATCCAAATTGCAGCCAGATCGAAATTCCGAACGTTAAAACAAGTCAAAAACTGGTGGCTATAGACTGCAAAAATCGTTTCTGCTTGGACTTTTATACACATACAATTTAGTGTTAATTAACTACTATGTGGTGTTAAATTTCCGAATCTACCCCAAAAATTGTTTCTCAGTAGTTCACACCGGCCAATTTGAACACAAAATTTTTTACACTATACGAACCTGTTATTCTATATAATATGAGTATTGGTACCAATTAATCAATTAAACTTTACGTACATTTTTATCTTTTTGTTACAAGACCCGTTTTCCTTTTTGCGACGAGTTATAGTGTGAGCGGCGCTGTGGTATACCTATAGTAAAATAAAAAGAACTAGATCGAACTGAAAGGAACTAGATTCTGGCGCCAAATTTGAATTACAATTGATGTGCGTATATCATGTATACCTTAACAGAGCCGTACAGAATGTATCGCAGCCGAATAGCAGCCGAGAAATGACATTTGCAGTGGTAATTATTATTATGCCCGTTGTATCGGCCCTGCGGATCTACGAGCCTCCGGGGTTAAAGGGGGCGGAGGTGGAGGCGGAGGTGGAGGTCAGCTGCCCGTTCCCAGGCTCGCCCCAGATTTCAACATTACTCAACACGGATCAACCTGCCAAGGCAAACGCCATTGTTCACTCCTACGCTCCTGTGTATCCCAGCGTCCAGCTCTCGCCGAGTTTATTCCACATCATCGACGTCGCACCGCAAACGTTGATCCATCCGCTTCCGCCCGGGCAGTTCTGTTTTTTTATTCAAACTGTTTTCGGCCTCTCATTTATTGCTCCTCGCATCTTCTGTCTTCGTTCACTCATTCTTTTTTTCCGGGATTCTCACCACGAGTCGCGATCAAGATCGGACGGTTATAACATTCGGGGAAATTTCATTGGACGTTTAGACTGCGCTAGAAAGTTGTAGTAATATTTGTATCGCATGGATAACGGCTTACGTATCGCTTGGATTACAGAAAAAAATTTACTTGACGTTACTGCTTATTGTTATTATAATATTCAATGATACGTTTTCTCATCATTCAGCAACATTCGGTCAGTTCGTTCAGTTTCCGACAATTTTTTTTTCAGACAAATAGAGCCTTAGCGTTGTTTATTGCACGAATCAACAATCGTAATAGTTACATGAAAATGTAAGACTAATGACCATGATAATCAAGTAACATATCGTATTAAATTTTCCGCTTACAACTGTAAACTTATTTTCATTTTGTTCACAGAATTGAACTTGTCGGTTTAGTAAAATGATAAAGCAATTAAGGATTGTGTATTAACCAAAACTATAGAAATTTTTTTTCGTGTCTGTTTCAGATCTATATTTTTACAATTCCTCCAATTTTCTTTTTTGAAAGCACCTATCGAGAAATGAACTCTTAATTTCGAACCATATTTTATAACTTATACCATCTTAGATACGTGATGAAATTAGCCCTTTCGAATGTGGCAATTTTTTCAGCTCCCAGATTAAGAAAAAAAAAACAGTAAAATATTGAAGAACATTTTTCACCTCTAGTAGAAAGCTGCAGATTTTATTTATAATAGCGCATTTTACATAAAAATATATATGTTTATCAAAAATCTATAGTATAACTAATCCATCTTGTCATAGCACTTGAAAATTTTGTAAGTAACTATTTAGAGCAGTGAATAATAACCAGTTTCGATTCAATATGATTTCTGTTTTCTGCCAAGTTTCCGACGATAGATTAGCCGAAAGACTTGTGTTCACAGATTTGTACGAAAACAAAAAACATTAATTTTCATTAATTATAGGCATTCCGAGAATTTGAACATTATTTATTCGCCTTACTCCATAATAATGTTGGAACTTTGAAAATTTACTTACCTATATATTTAGAAAAAAGCGAGAGCACTAAGGATGAAGAGAAAAACTTATTTTTCGTACAAATTGTGGTTGGAAATGTTTCAACATCAAAATAGTTTTTCTTATTCAATCATGAATTTTGTAGAATATTGAAGTAGAATGATAATATATAAATTTCTAGTTTTCATTAAATAAAAACCGATTGAACAAAGTATTAATAAACTTACTCCAGTTACAATCGCTGATATTATTCACTCTCGCTCGAGGCTCAAGCATGGCTAAATAACTTTTGATTTGAACCCCGCAAAGTTTTAAACATGTATCTAACTATTTCACGGTAAATTGTAATAACGCTTTGAGTACATGCAACTACAAAACGAGATAAAAACTTCAAGTTCCGAACCGAATTCACCAAATCTGATGAAACTAATATTGTTTATAATCCCAATAATTGTTTAAAAAATATAATAAACTTGAAATTGCTGTTTTGATCGCTTTTTAGTTGAATCTATCGATACTGGTTCCGCTGTGTTTAATTAAATTGAAAAATCCTTTTCCGGGGTTTATTTTTATATAACTATAATTGCGCCTGTCTATTTCACGTGGGTACGTAGATATAGTACACTATATTATATAATGTGGACACATTTGATTGCCCCCCCCCACCACAATTAGCTGGTCTCTTAATACTCATGTTCAACATACACGGAACAAAAATAAAAATTCAAGAATAACTTGTGCGAAAACGTAACTAGCCAGATAAAAATTCTCTGATTAATAAAAATGAATAAAGCTACGATTCGTTATCAGAATTTGAAAACGGTGAACATTTTTCTTGACATTGTGTAAGTGACGCGTCTACATTTTGTTTCTACGTCATAAATATCGTACAAAATTTTTGTCAGTAGATGATCTCGCTTGAATGTAAGTTTTCACAATTGAAAACGAATAGTTACACACACGATTGTAAAAAATGTTAATTCTGTACGGTGCTGAAAATTGAGAGATTGATTTTTTCCTGTTTCTTTTTTTTTTGGTTACTATTTCAATGAGGTTTTTTTCATTTATATTTTATATTGAGGATTCATTTAATTCAATACATTCTTGATCCCTGCAAAGATTTTTCTACCATTGTAGGAACAAGTGAAATACTAAAATTATAAACTAAAGCTTACAGATATCGATTTTTAATTTCCAATCGCTTTAAGAAAGATTTAAAATCCCTCAACCTTACAGTGATATTGATTTCGTTTACAGAAACAAATACATCAAACTTCTTATCGCGGGAAAAAATCTACTCCAGTAAACTTGTGAAAACTACTATTTCAAACAAAATAATATCTCACCGTTGGGTGAACTTTTAAGAATCTTCGAGAATTACAATCATTCAAGAGCTGTTCGTAGAGAAAAATCGATACCTAAGCTCTTTTTACAATCGTAGTGTCTGTATATCTTTAATTGTCAGAAAACCATCTCAACCTATGAATACACAAATTTGCCAAATCTTGAATGATTAACTATTTCTCGTAATATGCAGAAGTCAACGAAAACTTATCGAATTTCGAATGACCAGCCTGCTTGATTGATTTATTATATTCAGCGAAAAACAAAACAAAAAAAAATTCAAAAAGAATTCTTACAATGTAAGAATTTAGCTCGAAGAATATATACTCTGAAATTTCATGCGAGTTAAACAAAGTACAAAATAGGATGAAGTTAGGGGAGAGGAAAGGGATGGAACTCGTGACTTGGCAAGAATTAAACCGAATTGCCGGAGGTTGAAGGGAGTGAGCATCGCAAGGCTACCAACCCCAAGCGATTATACTAATAGTCGGGGCGTGGACAAGTTGATAGGGGACCCGACTGCAGCAGTGCTGCCAGTTTTCTAATTGTTTTCCGCTTCTATGCGAGGCGATAAACTTGCAATAATACAACGCAATAAACTGACAAATCGAGATGCATTTTTGTTTAACTGCAGTACATTGATTCATTTATACTTTTTTATGCTATTTCATGAATTTTTTGACGATGGAAACAATGCACAGATCCACATTCTTCTATGTACACCAATGTATAGAAGATAATTAAACATTTTTTTTTTTGCGGTACCAAATTTTTGTAACTTTGATGCTACGCTGGAATTCTGTTTTCAGAAGAAATGTAAACAAAAAAGGTGTCGTAAAGTCAAATCGGTTAGGTAGCAATAAATGATAAATAGGAAGAGACGTTACGTATATGATCAAATTTTAAACACTCAACTGCTTTAAAGTTTGCATTGTAAAAATAAAAGACGATAATTTTTCTATCAATTTTTTGCTACATATTAACGTTATGCTGTAACTATAACTCAACCTCGTCTTTATTTCGGATGTTATTTATTGTTCTATCGTTATCGGGATCAAAGTATTTAATTTTCTGATTTCTATCGGATTATATCGCTAGTCCTTGTACACAAATATTTTATCAACATGATTTGATTCGATAGATAATGTTAATTCCGATTAATTTTATATTGGTATTATGCAAACTAAAAACTCCATGTATGGCTCTGTAAGTATAATCAATTGTTGACTCAATTTTTTTCATTTCATTGTCACTCCGAATCAGCTTTGATCATCGTTTTGGGTTCGTTAAACAAGAATTAAATTTTTTCAAATTTTATCTTCTTTACGTAATTAATGATGCAAGATTTCGGAATTCTTTTTTAGACGGCTTCCAAAATTTTTCGTCAATATCTCGGCTAGCTAAACGTGAAGGATTCTCCTTTTGAGACAATGACTTGATCTTTGGAATACTAAGTAACTAAAAAAATATAATCAGAAGAAATTTGAAAAAATAACTGTCGAACAGCAGTGAAATCGGCATCTGACCATACGCGGCGAAACATAAGTATATAGTAAATCGGATATATTGTTTTACAATTCGGTACATAATCTTCCGAGCTTTCGAGCTCAAGGAAATTACTTAGTTCGTGTTGCAACATTTATGACGCTTAGCATTGACCAATATCAATCAGAGTGATGGACTGTAATTTATACTTATCGTCACTCTATACGTGCAGAACATTTCGCAATTGGATAAGAAAAGCCGTGTCGAGAATAATCGTTTTATCGGTGGTATGCCACAAATTATTGCTCATATGTACGATACACTATAAGACAGCTGACGTCACTGTAAGACAATCAAAATAACCTTAGAATAGATTGAGTTTATTGGAATAGATACTATTGTTCTACAATTGTTGTACAATTAATAAAACAGTGATAATCGGTTGAATTATTGATCAAATCATTAATCGTTGGATATTGTTGCCCGCAAAAACATTCATTGATCTATATTTCACGAGAATCAAATCGATGATTTGATTTTCCTCTAGTTATAGGATTTTTTTTTCTTGCAATTAACAGTATAGGAAAATAATTTGCAGTCAGTTCTTCATAGAACTTTCCCGTAATTCGTTTCGGAAATGTATTGTTTGTTCCTCTACAGATCGGCATTGAAAGAAATTTCAATTATTATTTCTAATTATTTCGAGTACAGTCATGACTTAATGCATTAAAATTCAAAACGGTAATCCTGCAGAAGTTGGCAATCAACTAACTCATCAAATCGGCTCTGATGTTATTCAGGTAGTCAAATTCAAAACATCTTTCAATTGAAAATTTATTCGAATTTTATGTCAGTTATGTATTGCGTAAAGAAGAACGGTTGGCAAAAAGATCTTCCTAATCAAGACAATTACTATGGACACTAAAAAAAAAAAAATGCCCTTTGAATTTAAGAAAATATGGTTTCATTCGATGACGTAAATTTCTATTTTGACTGTTCTTTCATTGAATCAAAGAAAAAAAAATGGCAAGTTTTTTTTGCTATATTATCTTTCACTCAGTGATAGCAATCATATGTCGTACAATTACAGAGAAAGAACTTTCTTTCCCCGTGCGTTGTGCCGTGGCGAACGAATCGTCCGCATGATACGTCAGTTCTGTTGAAAAAAAAAAAAAAAAACAATTTTCACGGATGTAAAGTGTAAACTGATACCCTTTATGCGAAAAAAAGAAAAATATATACGCGTGTACAACTAACTGCAAGCACAGCGATTAAACCGTATCCGACAGAGGGTTTTTCAGTATATATCCTGCATGTCGGCACACCCGGGATTTTGTCATGCATATGCGTATCGCTCTATTTTCCTCGCCCTCCGCTGTAGCCCCTGTTGCGAATGCACCTGATTTCACACTTGTTCTTTTCAGCTCTCCATTAACGTTGCGAGCCGCACGCTGGCAATCCATTTTCCGACACGGCATTGTCCCTATGCGCCCCAATATGTTCTAACCACCCTCCAATTCACGCTTAATAAATCTTTACTCGTTACCACATTGCAGCCTTGCACCTAGAAAAAAGATACGTTCGAATACGAACCTTTCGCCAAATTTCCTTGTTAAAAGCTAAAATTTTTTTTATCGACTTGTAGGTGTATAAAGTGAAACAATGAAACTATTGAAAGAATTACAGTTGAAAATTCCAACCAATATATCGTTGGCCGCAGTTATTCTGAGACGGCCAGTTTATTCAACGAGTCGAAGTTACGTTGGCAATGCAGAATCAGCCTGCAGCGCCGCCGTCGGCTGTCCGTGAAACAATCTCAATCTTTGTAAATATTATGGGTTTTCAACTGAATAATTGGCGATTTAAAAGCAACAAATAGTGATTTTACAATATTCACCAGAATGGCGCTAATAATTAATCAGTGTTCAATCCGATCGGCGCTTTCTTTTAAATGTGGAACTTTTGCTAAAGCAACGCCATCTTAATTGTACTCTATTTTATCGACACTTTCTATACATGGAGATAGTCTTCCTTGCCTCAACCGTCCATAGTAAACATAACTTAACGCATGATCGTCGAATCTAACCAAAAAATACAAAATTCTACGGTCATGAGACATGTTATATTTACAAAACTTGAGTTTGTTTCGCAGCCAGTCGGTGTGGTGACGCTGCGGTCTGATTCAGCGTCGCCAACTTAACCGACTTGTCCAAAACATCAACCTTCTCAGAATCACTACGGACAAGTGTACATTTGGGGACAATGAATCTGAGACGGCTAATTTTTTACACTAGACAGTTATGTTGGCAACACAGAGAAACCTACAGCACCACGGTCGGCCGAGCGCGAAACAAACTCAATCGCAATAAACGTCACATAAAACCATGACCGTCGAATCTAACCTTAGAATACCGCGGGGATAATGACTCGTTGGATTGACACATATTCTAAGGTTAGATTCTACGGTCATGGGTTACGTTACGTTTATTGAGATTGAGTTTGTTTCGCGCTCGGCCGACTGTGGCGCTGTAGGTTTCTCTGTGTTGCCAACTGTCTAGTGTAAAAAACTAGCGTCTCAGATTCATTGTCCCCAAGTGTACATTACATTAATCGTAGCTTAGATCTAAAATTCAACGATTCATTACCGTAGGTATGCAAGATGCAAGTTTGTTCCATCAGTCTCTCGGACCCGAACAAATCAGTTGAATGAATCACTCTCTGCGGTGTGACAGGAACATCGGCGACACTTAAAAATTTAAATCCTGCACCCCTTGGCGGCTTGACAAAGGGGAAAATACCGGCAACACACGCGCCGATCGAACATTCGCGAAGAGGCTTGGACGAGGAGCGTGTTCGCCGGAGCAGGTTCCGTCCAACGGATGTCCGAAATTGGCCGTGTAATACGGACGTAATCCGGGCCACGTGCCGGAGGCTGCAACCGCATCAGTTACTCCTCCCCCTTTCCGGGAGCAATCTGCTCCCGCCTTTGCTGGTCCACTCGTTAATTCGTTATATTCTCTATTCAATTCAATACCAATTTGTACGGTTAGTAAGATTAGAAAGCGACTTGAAAGCAATGCTAATTCTTCACCCCTGCTGCAGCCCCGACGATTTATATACGTGTATATGATTTTAACGGTACCCTTGCGTGACGTAATTTACATACTTTGATACGAAGGGTTATTTACTCGATGAAATTGCAAACCATTTTTGATTGACGATACTCAAAACTCGCATGAAATCACTTGAACTCGTTCGAAATTACATAGAAATCGCATGAAACCACTTTGAAAAACGAATGCACGTTCAAATTAATTTCGAACAGTTTGTAATAATTTCAAACCCAGTTGAAATGGCTTCAAACCACTTTCGAATTAATTCAAACCGTTCATAATTATTTCGAAACTGCTTGAAATCACTTTATCAGTTTTAACCTATTCCAAATCGGTTCTCACGTGATTTGTGAGTGAATAAAACCTCGTTTCAATGCACATCTTGTGGTTATGAAACTGGACAAGAAGGCTTGATTTTTATCAGATACAACCATGATCAGTGGATGGAGTTTTCTGTCCAACGGTTCATAGAATAATCACAAACATATTACTTTATTTTAGAAAAACCATAGCCATTTTTGGCTTCCGATATCAGAAATTACGCTTTGTTATATTCTTCACGTAAAGAAGAAATTTAATTTATGCCAATGATCATGAACACGAATGATTTTGAACAAATTCGAATAACACAATCTAAAAAATTTTCAATTGTCAAAAGGACGAAAATCAATTTGCTGAAGTTTTTAAATGTAGAAACTTGACATACAGAACCGGTTTCCTGCACTTCACCATTCTTAAATTCTCATATTTCCGTACTTTGACTTTCTACAGTTTAAAATTCTTCAAACCAGATATTCGCGGTTTTGGAAGTTCGTTACTGTAACCCTTCTATTTTTTAATCTTTCTACATTTTCACCACCATCTTTTCAAAACCTTTCGCCATTACACAGAATTCTGATGATTCTATATTTTAATTTTCCACATCTTACTCTTATTCACATTTTGGCGTTCTTGCGAGCGAACTCTGACGATTCTATACTTTGACTTTTGCATACTTCGGTTTTCTACATTTCAAAACTCCACGTCACTATTCAAGACTCGACCAATTTCCGACCTTCCTATCATTTTCACCCCCTCCATCGCCGGTTCCGAAAGTTAGCAGCGAGAAAAGAACATCGCTGAATCGCGCTCTCCGCACATATGGCAAATGAAATTGGCTGTCGCAGTGTTGGGGTGGTAGTAACAATATTTACAGAAGGTCTGTATCGCCCTCCCCGCCGTTTTGTCAAGACTCCTGCACCGCGGGCTTCCGTTGGTGGCTTGGGTCCCACTTAACGGGGGTTAATCCTGTCTAATACTCTTTAGAGATCCATCGCACTGAGCTTCCCCCCCTCCGCCCCCTTCCGTCACCCCTTACATCCAATTTCTATGGACTTACACCTTGTTGCAGGGTATTAGCATTTTGATTGCGGCACTGCGAGAACTTTGCCAGCTCCAATTAACGAGCTTTCGCAAGAATTTGGCATTACCAGTTCTGGATATTCCGATCGCTGATGCAATTGAAGTCGAGAAATTTGAGAAAAAGAGAATGAGGAAATAGGGAAACTAGTCGGGATTAATCGTTTCCTGTTGGACTTGATTTTTTTTTTCCACATCAATGATTGCAACTTTTATTATAATTTCTTCATCTTTTTCGATCTATTGTTGTTGAATTACATTATAATTAAAGGGAACACATCACAACTCCAACATGTAATTTAATAATTTTATTTTACGACTATCGAGCGAGTTTTATGAAACAAGTATTCTCTTAACTGTTTGAATTTATTGTGTTCGCTATGTTGGTATACAGATATTCGTTCGAATAACGTTGAAAATATCGTGATCTTCGAAAAGCTTTTTGGGTCACGATATTCCTGATATTATAAGTAAGAATTTGAAATATAATTCTAAAGTTATCTTAGTACACAGGACGAAAAAAAAAGTTATTATCCAATTTGTAATCCGATGATCACCATTATAATTTGAATTATTTGATCTATCAGCAAAAAAATTTGAAATAAAAACGGAAGTACAATAAATTAATAAAAATATGTCGAGGTTGAATGTCAAAATTGTTTCTGAAATCAGATGGTTGACACTTTATTCAGTGCAAAATTTGTGACAATGCTTTCATTTGGAACTATAATTGGTTATACAATTTCATGGTTATGATCATCAAATTGCCAATTTGATAGTAACTTTTATTTTCCACACTGTAAATAAAATTATTTCAAATATCTGCATGCAAAAAATTGCGTCGAAAGGGGCTTTTTGGTGAACACCAAACAAATATCCTGCAACGTATTGAATACAATCAGCCCACAGAGGCAGAGAAATAATTCTTTCAATGTACTTTATTCATAATTAAAATTTGACATAAATGCAAAAAGTTTGGAGCTTCAGTGACAAGTGATTCCTTATTGAATTTTCAATATCTATTGTATCAAGTGCCGCTGAAAAAAAATCAGGTAACTTATAAACAAAGAGATTTTGCGATTCAATATAACTATATAGAAAATGTATTCTCAAGGTAGCAACTGAATGACTCCGATATGTATCCGTTTCTGCAACCATATGTGTAAATGTTCGCTCGGCATTCGGCTCCGTGTGTTTGTTATTTGCAGAAGAGCTGAACGTCGGCGGTCGCCCTCGATGCGTAGTGAATCCGACTTGTTAGATTAGCGAGAGATCATAATCAGCCAATCAAGAATGGGGTGAAAATACCCCACGGCATTCGCAAGGTGTCGAATGTCAGCTCCTGAGGGAATCCTGATCCAATTTTACCGCCGGGAACTCGAAGCCTGTGCTGCAGTATTTCAATCGGCAAAATAAAGCCCCAGGATTGCGGTGATATCCTGAGCCCGTGACGCGATTCGCATGCGAGATATGGACAATGGATTTATATAAATATATCGTGGAAGTATACGAGATCAACGATTTTACGTCGAGTCCAATTTCGGCTCGGTAACGTTCGGATTTCAAGTTCACCGGTTATCGGCAGATACTGATTTTACTTCCCTGTACTACATTATAATAAACTATATCTTCTTTCCTCACTGGCAAAATAATGTTTACAATACCGTCAAAAACCCGTGCTTGACAAAATTGTTTACTTATTCCAGAGGTGCGTGGATATTTCGACACGAATTGAACAGTAAAATTCAATTCGATTTACTAATCATTGATAGTGGTGTATAATTTTGCTGTACTTACTTAAATTTGGTTTATTTACACAAGTGCAGTCAACGTTCATAGTTATTTTAAAATGTCAACATCGCAAACTTCTTAAAATTTCTGTGAGATACAAATATAACATCCAAATACGCACACCTTACTTTTAATAAATTGAAGTCACTCGTACCTTGAGACGCATGAGCATCTTTCTCCACCAGATGGCGCGCTGCAAAGTGACAATCCCGATACGTAAAGTGACCGAGGTTATTGCTAGGTGTATCCTCGGAGTCTTCGCCGCGAAGGGTTGGCCCCGGAGAAGGATGGTCGTGCAGGGAAGAGGGCGTGGGAACGGCGTGGCGTTACTGTGTAGTGTAGTAAAGGCCGGTGATAGCGGTGACTTGCGACCGCTGCGGTAATTGCCGTAATTGTGTCGAGTGATTCACACGTCGAGTCGTTGTGCAGCCGCGCGCTGCTGACGGCAACTGCGTGAGTAGTTGCATACGTGTATCTTATTCGCGTTACAGGCGTACGTACGTACGTACGACTTACGTACACGTACGCAACGTACGTAACGTACGTGTAACGCCGCATTACCGCGCATGCCACGATGCTATAGAGCTGGCGGAGCTCTCTTCTCGCGACTGTTAGGGATTTCGGAAACAATTGCCGACAATTCCCGCCACTTGACTCGCGGCTACCAATTGTCGTGAGAATCCGTTTAGTGCGCGTATATAACTTCGAGATAACGAAGCCTCGCTGCTGACTCTGAGCCACAAAAACACACGCCTCTCCCCCCCCCTCCCCTTCCCCTATATACCTCATCCATCGTCTGCCATCCCTGGTCCAAGACTCGCGTGAGGTCATCCTCGTTAAATCGCTCACTGCTTAATCACCGCGATCCGTTCTTCACTTTTTCGCGTGTCCAGCCCGCGGTCAGCGGTTGTGCATTTCTCAACCTCTCGTCATTCTGACATTTACAAAAGTAAAAAGGTCACGAGATCACCTACTCGAGCACTCCGACTCCCGTTCTCTGCTTGCTTCGGTCAAATTCTATGAGCGCACTTTGACTCCTATCTTCCTATTCGTTTTTAGTCTCATTTGTTCTTCTTACTTCTGGTGTAACTGTGCAAGCTGTGCAAGCTGTGCAAGTGAGGCTTACTACTTTACTACCCTTTTTCAGTTGTTGCACCTTTTCTATACCTGTATTTTAGAGATGTTACTTTTTTTCGTATTCCGGAAAGAGCGTCACCAAGGTCCTTAGAATCACCCTACAAATGATAATTCGACTTACATGTTCTCATTGAAGACCGAAGATTTTTTTCTAATTGTCGTTCGATATTATTGTGGATCGCCCATTTTAAATTCCGGAAATCTGACTTTGGATTCCGATACAGTGACCTCGAAAATCACGAAGTACCCACGTTAGTCGAAATTGAACTATTTTTCGAATTTCAGTCTGATACGCTACCTACTTAATTCTGAATGTCTCGATTCAGATTCGGAATCAGTTGCCTCAAAAATTGCAAAATACCTTGCATTTTTCATGAAATCCAACTATTTTCCGAATTTTGATCAAATCTGCGATTCCGGATCCGCCACAAGAAAATGTGATAAAAGTAACTATATTTGTTGCAATTATAATTGTCACGTTACACTACTTTCTAGTTATTGCCGCACAAAATTTGTCCAGTTCATTTATTTATTTATTTTATTTTTTTTTCTACCGATTAAAGCCGTGAAATCAATTCATCGTTGCGCCAGCGTCAAATTATTTCAATAATTAGAAAAAAATATAGTACGAGTGACCATATTTGCAAAAAAATAGGAACTCATAATATATTTCCCGGTTAAAGCTACAAATTCTATTTTTCTTTTTTTTTTTTATCCAGAACTAGGTAGATTTTTTAACTATGGGCAAAAAAATAAAAACAGCTAAGAACCATGCAGTAACCACAACTAGAATTTTCCTCTGAGTGTATGACGACAATGCACGACGCGAAAGGAATATTTCGAAGACTTTTTGATTTCTAAGTTGCCATCAATTGCCAAGAAGGAAAAAAATTATCGAGTCAAAAGTGACACGAACGAAAAACTATTGCCACTAAAGTGAGAGACCTCTACCGTATACAGTCATCAAAAACTTTATCATTTGTTTCTTCTTCCACGCGGTCTGCACGTGGATGTTTAAGTTTCTGACGAGAAAAGTACCCGAAGTGTATCTCTGCACCAATTCTCTTCATTCTGCAATATGTTGTATTAAATCAAAACACGTTAGATACATATTTTTTATTACGTGACGATACGGCAGTTAAAGGTATAAAATCTACCCTTCAAGTTAACGCCCAATAATCAATTTTCATAGGACTTCTTTATAATGACGTAAGATTTTTTGATAGTTTCCGCAGTATTTTTATCCTCACGGGCTGCATCCGCGTTTCGGGGGTAAGCTGCGAGTCTAGTTTTCACCTCTCAAACGACTGGATTTCCGGGTGAGAATAATTCGTGTCTCATTTTTATTTATTTTTTTTTTTATGTACTACTACATATTACAGATTCAAGAAAATCGGAGAGTTACGCCACGGTTACTTTTGTCACGAGTCTCTCTCGAAGAAGCGACGAAGGGATTGCAAATGATGAAAAAAAGTGAAACAAAAAAGTCCGGAGGGTTTAATTATAGGGAAAGCTGAATCGAAACAAACCAAATCATGTCTTGGCCAGCAAGAGAAACTCGTAAAAGCTGACCGCGGCGAGTTCCGTGGAAGGGCAGATCCTTTCCCGGCACCGTGGAATTCTCTGACCGTTAATACCGTGCGCAACGTAGTGGAAATTTCGAGTCCCGCGTGTCTCGTTCGTCCTGGTTGGTTAATAACGTCGACCGGAGCTCCGGATATACATGCGGTCGAGTATGGAAACATGGTGTTATACTCGGCTACCAAATACCGCAGGGCCATGGCTCCGCTGGCCACCCCGGTAAGGGTTTCTCGTTTTAATTAAGCTCGGCACAAGGATACCGAGATAGATGACCGCTTGACCAGTGTACCGACGATGCTACGCGTTACACGGGATGCTCTGCAGCGACTCTCGAAACTCCGAATATCCCCCGCAATTTTCATCGCGCGGTTAAAAGCGTCGGGCGAAATATACCCCGAGAAATTTCGAAGCATTTTTTTCTCGCAACTAAGTTTCCCACAGATCGGATACGAAAAATCCTTGTACAATGTGAGAACAAGTTCGGTTTAGACTTCTAGAGAAGATACCTAACACCATCTGATGGTAAGGAAACACTATCGGAAGTCAGTCAAACTCGATTTGATGGAATGAGAACACAGATCATCGTCTGTTCACGGTTGATTAGCGTACTGGTATTGGAATGATCTGGAGGATTCATGTTGAGGAATGTTATTAACAGGTCAGGACGTGACAGTGAAAGTTCAAACATTTCATAATGACATCACACTTTCAATATCAAAGTAGTTTAAGGCATTAGAATTATTTTCCTTTTTTGTTTTTGATGAATTGGGTTCAGTACATTCCTGCAGATAGTGGTTTGAATAACTTCAAATATTGGTATTCTCCGAAAAGCTCCTCGAACGTTGAACTTCAAAGCTTCCAGTGAAATATTCTCTTTTCAAGAGTGGCGAGAT
This sequence comes from Neodiprion fabricii, assembly GCF_021155785.1. Lineage (NCBI taxonomy): Eukaryota > Metazoa > Arthropoda > Insecta > Hymenoptera > Diprionidae > Neodiprion > Neodiprion fabricii. The sequence continues at coordinate 17,544,399 of NC_060243.1, forward strand.
AGTGACAAGTCTTCACGTTCAAATAGAACGTGGAAAGTTTGGTATTAGCTTTTCACTGGTTCTTTCCTTGGGGTTGTGAAATATTGCAAAGATCTTCCATTATCACAATGGTTACACATAACTATGTGATATCCTGATACTGACATGGCTATATGTATAATAACATTTCTCTACAGATAGCACTACATTCCGAGACCAAAGACATTGATGTATATTGGAACAGTTTACATATAGCAGAGAGTTTCATGCAGTGTAGAGTTTCAATGATGTGACTGGAATTTTACACGTGAACGGTTAACCTCACTTCAACTCTAAGCATTGTAGAAACGTAATTGTAGCCATAAAACCTGAAAGAGCTGATTTCCGTAATAGACACTGATTTATGATTACGTTGTTACATTTGTTTGTTTTCCCAAGCCTTGAATGATCCATGAGCGGTGGATATTTTCCCAATTTAGTTATTCGTTTTAGGAATCTACCTGTGAGAAGATGTTCAGTCGTGTGTCGTACATTTCAACCTACGATGAAAAGGTCCTCTGCTTTGCATTTCTTTTTTTTTGGGAATAAATGATTTGAATGAAATCACTGTTTGATGATTTCCTCTCGGAAGGACACTGGCTGACAAAATATTTTGATAATACGACCAAAAACCAGGATAAAGTTGAACCCTTTACTTGATTCAAGGTACAATTTGTTCTGTTCCTGAATCAAACAATTTGTGTACGGGTAAATACAAATTTACCAGGTTCGTATGAAACGCCTAAATTTTTTCTCTCCCGGGAGTGAAAGCTTAATCCCTCGAAGATGTATAAGGGAGAGGCGGACAAAATGGGTACCTCAAGGGAGGAATAACGTTAGACCAATTTCGGCAACGTAATTTTTTGTCTTTGCCTTGAAAATACATTTCAAGCGTTATCGACATTTTTTGAAATCCCATTAGATTGTACAGGAGGCTCCCATTTTGCCCAGCTCTTACCCATTGCTAAACTTGATCTATACCCCGAATATGTAGGTAATCAGGTGCCTCTTATCCCTGTGCAGTACTTCGAAAGCTTAAAACCAATGATAGAAAATACCGACTCTTCCGATGTGCATACGTATATATATGTACACGTAACACATATATAATATATATATATATATATATGTTACATAGATAAGTTAGTATACATATATATGCAAGTATTATGGGAGGTTATATCACATCCGTTGAAATTTAGCATACATTTAAATAATGGGGGAATGGTAGGTAATCCCTTAAACGAGCCTTTATTTCGTATAACTAGGTGCGGCTATCCTTTCATCTCCGGTTGCCCGATCCTCGCCCCCGCGTTTAAAGATATTTCGTTAAAATAACAGTCCCGACTCAGCGGCGGAGTTGAAGGCCCCCCTTCCCGCGCGCTTACACCACTACGTGGGGGTGGCATTTGCAATGCAGAGGTTAAATGGCTCGGCGAGGGGCTGGGATACCCTGGGGGGCGCATGCACGGACCCGATTGGTTTTTTACTCTCCAAGGCAGCTTACTCTCCCTCCCTGTCCCCTCTTTTCCCCATTTTCCCCTTCCACTCTCTCTCTCTCTCTCTCTCTCTCTCTTACTCTCTCGGAGAAGTCGATGGATGTATATAAACACACACACACACACACACACACACATGCATACGTATCGCACAGCGGGCTGCGGAGGATGAGATTAAACATTTATTTAAATGGCAGCCTTCCACTCGGCGGCTCCTTGCTGTACGTTCGTTTTGCAACGTCGAGGATTCCTCTATGCTCGCGCCTTATACGCGAAAACACGCAACGCGCACGGCGTATGAGAAGATGAGCGAGTGAGTGGGAAAGAGAGAGAGAAAAAAAAGGGAGCGAGATGCGCACGCTGCAGGTGCGCGCAGCGCTGCGGTGGTTCGTCGAAACGATCCGGGGTAAGCCAGTGTTGCCAACTTGATAGTTTTTTCCATGGAGACTAATGTAAAGGAGTGGATACAGCATAGGAGAATAAGTCGTAAAGGCGTCCTCAAAAACCCGTCCTTCAATTAGTTCTTCGCTCTGCCACTAGCATCGCATGGGTCGAAAAGATCGTAAATATAGTAATAAAATTAGTCCACACGATGAAAGTGACCGATCCGCGGTAGAATGAAAAGTGACGCACCTATATTGGAGGTTAAGGAGACTATTTTTGTGTGTTCGTATGTTCTTTTCGTTTGTTGTCTGGGAGCGTTACATCGATGTTTATCCTAATGTTTCGGCTTATTTTTATTCAACGAAATTTGATACACCCGTTTTAATAAACATAATAAATTAATTAAAACCGCACATTAATAACAAACAGTTTTACATATGTAAACATAAACACTGCACGAATTTTGCCACATTGAGGTTAGGAAATAAGTAGTAACAGTGTGTCTGATCTATATGACTACGATATGACTACGATCTTTTTGATCGTAGCACCGCCGTTTTAGGCCGGGATTTCGTGTACATTTCTGAAGCACGCTGTGTCCACTCCTTTACTCTAGTCTCCATGGTTTTTTCACTGAATTTAGTGAATTTGGATTGTTGTTGGCGGGGGAGATTCATTTGTTCAGCGATCAGCGAGAAATCTAGTGATCCTAAGGTATAAATCGGTATTTTCAGCAGGAAATATACCAATGATCTGAAGGAAATAGGTCCGATCACACAAATATTATATTTTATATGGTACTATGCGACAGGATGTTATTCACACGGATTCACATTATATACACGGATCTTAATCGATACAGACTTTATTTGACAGAAACGTATTCTGCAAAGGTTTTGTTTGACACGAATTTATAACTAATATGATGTGACGTGCATTTATTTTACACGCGTGATACTTGACATCGCGTTACTTCACTAGCTCATTATCACGTAAGTTCTGTTTATATCGCATGTCCAAATAACACAAGTTATTCAAACCTAGAGTGCAATTATGTCCCAGTAGAATAACGTCATGTCAAGTATCACCCATGTAGAATATGTCCGTATCGACTAAAATTCGCATAGAATAAATCTGTGTCGAATAATACTTGGCACAACAAAATTTGTCGCGTCGAATAGTGACTTATAATATAGTATTCGTGTGAGAGAAAAATCGTGTAAAACACATTTGGGTCGAATAATATCCGTGTGGAAAAAAATGCGTGTCGAATAATATTGTGCGCGACAAGGTCGTGTGCAATGTGTTTGTCACAAAGTGGACTGAAGAAAATCGAAATGAGGCGAAAAGGTACTTTCTCGATTTGAAAACGACAACTTGTCGTTTGTGGTGGAAAATTTAGTGATTTTAAAATAATTCCGTGTTTTTAGCGAGAAGTTTTCTGACTTTGTTTATTTAACATTTTTACTAATATTAAATTACGTGCGTGGCTCATACTGAGAACATCGATTACTGGCAATCGTTTGGTTGTGAAAAATAATTCAAGAACCGTTGTTTTTACGACTTAATACTTTTCAACAAATATAGGTGCATGAAGAATATATATGAAAGAGTCTACGTAAGCGGCCTTTTGCGGGGTGTATGAAATCCTCCAGTCAGATAGTGAAAATAGAAATTGGCAACACTGGAGGCTGAACACACCCTTTAAAGCTTCTTCAGTCTCATGGAGTGCGTCGAGTGTACCAGAGATTAAGTCTGGCGGTTTTCAATCCCATTTTCATCGCCGCTTCCGCTTCTATCCGTTCCCGGCTGATTCCCCTGGTTCCCCACTTCTGTCTCTATATCATATACGGATGGCAGCCGCCCCCACCGTTTGCAGTGAAATTTCATTCCGAGCTACAAGACTTCGCATCTGCAGGTAATAAAGAAGTAAATCATCGACGACGTCCCACTACTAGGTGTGTGTATAACATACTTCAACTTTGGAGAGCAGAAATCACAAGTAAGAAAACAAACAAGCGGAAACAAAAATGGGAACAAGAAAATCCGATATTTCGGTTATTTATGAAAGTATGGTTTTTCAACCGAAAAGTTTTTGATTTCTTAAATAACTGGCAGGTGGTTCGACCAATTCCGGTTAACATCTGAGCTGTTGGAAGCTGAATAAATGCAATCCAATGGACCAAGTTTTATCTAAGGTAAGTCGGTAAAACGGTTTTTGATTTATGGTCGAATAAGAAAATACAAATTTTTGAAACGATCTCGAGATAAAATTAACCGATTTTGCTCAAAGTCTTATCAGCAGTAAGTCAGAAAAAACATCATTGATCGAGTCATCAATTATTAAAATATGTAAATTTGTTTTCGAAATGATCTTCGAGTGTTTAAAATTTAGCGGAAAAAATTTTAGACGGATGAGTTTTGGTGAAAATAAATAGCCTGTGTGCGTAAGAAATAAAATTATAAGAACTCTTGTATTAGAGTGATTCGTTTTTCGTAATCTTATGTTTTATAGTTAATTTTTATTGCATACTTTTACAAAATATTGATTTCCGATGAAACTAGAAGTTGACCACCCTTGAAATCTGGTCAACATTACTCACGCTTTCCTGTGAAATCACTTCTAACCCTTGAAATCTACCGAAATGTGTTGAAATCATTTGAAATCTTCTGAAATCATGAAAATGTCACTTGGAATCTTTAAAACCATCCGATCCCTGGAACGCTATAAAAATTTTTGAAATTTTTTGAAATCAATCGATACCTTGTAAATTCCCCAAATCCTTTAAAATCTCTATGGAATGATTTGGATTCTGTGAAATATTTGAAATTACGTAAAATCTTTTGAAATCGTGTAATCTTGAAATCTGATGTATACATAAACTGACGGATTGTTACTCTGGTGGAAATAATTTTTACGCCTGACTACAAATTTGATTTAACGCTCTTGTAGTTTTGGCATAGGATTTTTGTAAATTATCGTACTTTTTTGGATATATTTTACTCCTGCGTAGTTATCGACGTATTATCGACGTTTTTAATATACAAGTGTAGAGTGACTTGTATTATGAGATTATTTTTTTGTATATCAAATGTTGAAACGGATATCATTTTTGGAATGGACAGTATTTTGTCTTGTTTTGGGGACTTTAATTTCAGCTATTTCGAAAATAGAAAGTGTCTCGATTCAAGTCTATCCCATTGTATAATTATGGCCACTGTATAGCACTTGTGACCTTTGTTATAAAATTCTGTAATTCTTAATTTGACTTTCAAACTCTTCAACTACTCAATTCATGACTACAATTGGGGTATAATTCCTGCCGGAAAAGTTTGTTAGCACATTCTGATAGAATATTATATTTCGGAATTCTGGAACTCGATGGAATTATCATTTTGTATCATATATTTTTAAATCCTATCCCATCACGATCTATCAAATGCCATCGGAAATCTTATGCTTTGTTTTTAACAATGAGTGTTAACGTACAGATGGTAGCTCAAAGCACCTCTGTACCTATACCATTTGTGATCATAACCCGCCACGATTACCTAAACGAAGTAAGAATATGGCAATAACCGGACATCAAACGACGTCCAAAACTGGTATACAGTTGACCTGACAAAAACCGCTGAACATCCATTCTATACTTCGTTCTCTTACGACTTACACCGCATCGTTTGACCGTGAACCTAATTCGTTGATGGAGGAAGAGGACAACAAAGAGGAAAAGGAGGAGAGGAGGAGAGGAGGTCCCTGGACGATAGTGGCGCGTAAATCAGACAGTCCGCGTTCCGAATAACGCTATCAGTTAATTAGTGACCGCGCGTCGTGGTCAGATTTTAAACAATTACGAAGGTGGGTGTGCGGCTCCCAAGGGGTGGATGGGCGCGCCGCCCGGGATTCCCCGGAGACGAGCGTGAGCTCGGAAATACGGACGGACGGCTTCTCGAGCCCCGGGTTACTAGCCGGCTCTAGTGGCCCTCGACGGGCCTCCCGTCAGCGGATGCTCGACGAACTGCCGGCACGCACGCCATCGCCGTGCGTCTTTGATGGCGTGCGTCTTTCGATCCCACGAGAAGCTCATTCGGAGGTACCAGCAGTCCTGGCCTTCCACGTGGCGGTACATTCGTGGAGGTAACAGCCTCTCCGAGATCGTCGAGCCGCCGGTCGCAGCGACGAGAGGGTACATTAGGGTCTTTCGTTTCGAAGAGGCATTTCTTTCTCTCCCTTACATGTAAGGAACTTGTTGTATACGGTAGAGAAGAAGAAAAGAACGATGTCCCTTGAATTCGAGATGGAACTAGAAAAGGTCCGCTTTAACAGGGAAGGAGTGTCATTTTTGCCCACCTTAGTAGGTACCGTGTACAGTACCGTCAGTCGTACCATTTCAAAAGTTTCCAGTCACAAGTGGCACAATGGTGTTTGGCTGGCTCTCAGCGTTGTAAAATTGATTTCTTAACAATTGAGTAGTCGACAGCTGCACTGATATTTACTGTAGAATATAGTCTTGTCGTCCAATCGCTTAGCGAGTAGATTTTTAGTACCAGAAACAATGGAACTCTTTACAAGATTATCCAAAAATGGCGCAATGGTCACAAACGGCATATCTACCCTGACATAAGGAGGTTGTAACTTTTTTCAAAAAATTCCTACCAGTCGAACAAAGTACACGATATGAACTTAACCTCTTCCCGGCCATCGTTCCATATTTGGAACGGATACGTGAAAACTTCGGCCGAAAAGAGGTTAATCTTGAAAGCAATTTGTAGAAATTGAGTTCTCTAAAAATTTTGTCATTCCAATTTTTGCTGTCGTTAATAGCTCAGCTGCTAAAAACGTTTTTCGAAGCGATGTTGATGGCACTTTCCCCATTTTTACCAGTGCGGTTTTATATCAGTAAACTGTTAAACTTGAACGGTTTTAAAGATACAGACAAAGTGTTGCGAATTGCGATGGCGAGTTGATGTAGGGTGCAGAATTCTCATTTACTTTGCTTTGCTCGTTGTTCGATCATCACATCAATCGAGTAAATCAGCGAGTCGTAGCAGATGAAAGGATTGCAAAATGAACTTTCAGCGTGAAAATTATTCAATCTGACAAAGTTTATTTTAACGAATGAATAGTTTCATTTTAAAAGGTTAAACTTATTATTTTCCGTATGCGTCCTGTGCTTACGATCGATTTCAGTAACCTGAATCATAGCCCTTGCAAAGTAGGAAATCCCAGACGTTGGAGTTGGTATAACGGAAATGAATAAGATTCACTCATACTTTCTTCGCGGTGATAAATTACTGGTCATGAACGCTTCGTTTACATTGGGTATGTTCCCGAAGAAAACCCTGAGTAAGAATTCTTCTTCTTCATTGGTACTGAGTTCGTATTCCTCACCTTCGAGGTTGTAAATACAGGGAATAATGCAATAAGTTCCGGGTTTCAATTTAAACAAATTGTAGACTTCACGGAGTGGTGCTCCTGCTCCGGATCCTGAAATCGGCTGGTTTTTCTTGAAGAAATCGGCAGTCAATGGCTCCGGTAATTTATTCGGATACCCCAGCTGTTCGAAAATATTTCACAGTGCTTAGTTTTCACTTGTCGGATTTTTTAGATTCTATTTTTTCGGGTTTCTTCATAGTAATTGAAATTGCAAACATACGTGATAAATTTCCAGTCCAACTGTGAGATCAGTAGCTCGTTTTATTCTTCGATTCTTCTGCATCAGTGCAACTATGACTGCGCATTTACCGTCCTCCGTGTCCGGATTTTTCAAGGTAATACGATACTGCGTGTTTTGGCTCAATATCTTTGACGCTGCGTCTGAATATGGTAAAGCAAACCACAAGATTCAATAACGATGAATTATGTCTTAGACGATTCAAGCGGGTTGGAAAACAAAATTTACAATCGTACGAATGCTTCGAGATACCGTACCCAAATAATTAGTGCTTTCGAGTGTCTGTGTGCGACGTATCCATTTTCCTTCAAACACCTTTGACTTACGATTCTCGTTACCTTCGCCAAGAAAGGGCAAGTGGCAAATCTCGATTCTGGCGAAATATTGAGGAACCATTTCGTAAGGTATGAAAAATTCACCGTCAGCGTCAGGCTTAAAATCAAGTGCCTTTCTCATATCAGCATCAACAGTCCAAACTGCGTCCCTGTCGAAAAATTGATTTATCCAACGATTTACTCATCAGCTGTGGATTGGCCGTACAGAACAACCGTTAAGAGGAATTTCAATGGTTCAGGTGATATCCTTTAAGATTCAAACCTTCGTGTTAATGTCTTAAGAATCGGAATCATGAAAGAAAATCTTCAATCATAATTGCTTCACTACCACGTATTGTCACAATTGGGTGTGGGAAATATTTCTGAAATATGCCTACTTGTCCCCAAATGGTCCACTCCATTCCCGGTGATCACCCCACGGGTTTCTCATCCGCAGCAACTGTTGTCCCTTGTAATTCACGACTCCGGTGATACTGTAACCGTGTTGCGGCCAAATGCTCTTGTAGAAGCCTCCGCATGACTTTTTCTTCCGTTCGAAGCACTGCAAGAATTATCACACTCAGGTACGGTACTACTTCGTTATAAGAGAATTTCCTCTTCGTTCCTGAGGTCTCCCAACCTTGTCGCGGACTTCTCTTCGTAAACGAACGAGCGATTGCGTTGAATCTTACGTGCTGAGACACCGAATTAGTTTACACAACTGTCATTCTCTTACAACGAGAAGTGGTGATGATCATCGACACACACACACACATATATTCCAGGCAGTAACGAAGGAACGCTTCGGCGACTAATTTCTTGGAATCTTATTCCTCTGACCGCTCTCATATTCTCTTATAACGAGGTAGTACTATGCTCTGTATGTGCCGATGATGTTTAGTGGTCAAGAAATTAAAGGGGTTATGACGATTGGATTTTTCTTGCGATGTACGGACAAATCGTTCGGAAGCAAAAGCTTACAGGGAAACTTGAATTACTCAATTTACTTTGACAATGGTGTGAAAGACGAGTAAGGTGAAGAAAAACAACATCGGACAGGCTTACGATTACTCACCTTTGAGCCGCACACCATGAGGGCATGATTCTCATGAGCTTTCAGCAAAGTGTCGAAAGGAAGCTGGCTGGTTTCATCCAAAGCGTAGAACAACGCTAGTCCTCCGGTAAAATCTTCCAAGGCTTCGGAAGCTCGACCATCTTCCAAGGCCTCCCAGGATCCATAGAGTTTCGCGTAAGCTTTGACAACCAGGGAAATCCAGAATTCGTTAGTTTCCGGTGAGCGTGAACATAACAAGCCTCTCGAATCAGTCGGCAAAAAATCGTCAATCACAATCTCCACCCATTTTCCGTAATGCCAAAATCTGTTTATACACAAAAAAAAAAAAAAAATCACAATCAGGCGATTCGAACAGCCAGATTGAATTATTACCCGGTATTTCCTCGCTAATAAATTCTTTATGCGTTGAGTACCTGAAGTGAAATATTCCGGCATAGTTCTCCTGGAAGCTTTGATCCTCCGGTACAACTTGATAGAATAATTTGGGGTTTGTTGTTAAAATTGGCAAACTAGCGATTACCCAACAATTATCGAACGCACGTTGCTGAGCGTCGAATCGTGAAATTCCGTCGACAAAGAATTGCGGGTTTTTTACTATTTGCTACGAGAAAAACGTATTCAAATTCACATACGTGGCAGGGAATAAATTTTGTGTAGTTCTTTACGCGCATTAAAAAGTGCGACTTACCCACGGACGTTTCCATACGATCTTCTCAGGGAATTTCTTTTTGTCATGTGGAATCCCATTTGGATATAAGGAAGAATCCCGCGCCGGGAATGATAAGTCGACAAACAAATTTGTCGTATCATTTTCGTCTCTTTTCTTTGCCAACCATTCTTTTCTGAGTTTATAAAAATCTTGACCGGCTTCATTCTATTTCGGAATCAATTCCAGTTTTTTAAAGACAGAGAAAAATGGCAAGAAAAAAAAGACGCCGCTGAAGAATAAGCTAATTAAACGAGGGAACGTACCTTCGGAATTTTTTCAGTTGATTTGCGATCAGTGTTCATTTTTCCAGACTTAAAAATTGACCGAAATTCGTCGATTCGGGTAACTTGATGCTTCTGTAAAGAAAGAACGAAATATTTATAATTTACGAACGTGAAGTGCAAGAAATTACACATCGTTAGATTTTGCGGCCTATTTTTCATACACGAATCTCAGTAAACAGCGATTCGGGCTACGACTCGAATCATCATTTTAAACTCACCTAGATTTTCGGGTCCGCTTCACTGTAATTCAGCGAAAATATTTCTTCCGTGTAGTCAAATTCGCAATGTTCAATTATTATTTCATTTTATAGTTTTATCTTTGCTTTTGTCGAATAAACACCCAGAATGACTTCCAGCAAATTTAAACAAACAAGTATGGACGAGTCTATTGGACTGCAAGGTAAAACCGAACTGTAGAAACTCGGTGGCGAGCAATGTTTATAAAGGATTTACAACCGGAAACTCGACCGATAACTAAGAAATTCGGGAAATCAAGAACCGCAATCTTTGGATAAGTAGGGGATTCGATACGGCCACTTTTTGGCCTCTAATTATAATAATTATACTCACTTCGACTCTTTTAAATACACGGAGAGACTTTAAGTACGAATATTTGTTTTATTGCGTATGCAAAATTGACATAAAACGTATGAATTTAGGGATAATAGAGATACTGTTACAAAAATTCGCATATATAGTGACTATGAAACTCCAGAGTTGATTTATCTTTTTAGAATAATTTATAAAATTATTAGAATCTTACGTTAAAAGAATTACAGCGTATGTAAATTTTCATATTAAAATCTGTAATGGACTCGAATAACAAAAATTAGTACAGAGCTTTGCAAAGAGCGAAATTAAATTTTGTACATTTCGGCATAAACGCGTTGCGATCTTTCCAAATCACAATACGGAAAATGGAGGTCACGTGATGTAAATATATATACACACACGCGCTCATATAATATAAATAAAGTGCGTAAGGACACCAGGCGAATGAAAAAAACAAACAGCTTTCAAATGATTTCATAACTTTTATTTTATCCGTATTGCACTTATTACACTTGTAATTATAAAAATAAAAGATCACATCCAATTTTTATTTATTACAGTACTTTCCATCGGTCAGTTTATTCACGTACGAAGGGAAAGTATTTTTTTTTATGTCTTCTCTTGTGAGGATTTCCCAAATCAAACTCTGAGTATAGTATATTTTATACAACCTAGTATGTTCGTGATAATAAAAATTGCTGGAAAAATTTTTTATGCACCTTTTTTTGTACATAAAAAAAACAAAATATGGAAAACTGAAATTTGTAAAAAAACTTCACCGACGATCGCCCTTCAAATTACAGTATTTGAATTTGTTTTAGATTTTAAAAAGCCGGTACTTGGTGTGACGTTCCTAATCTAAAAAATTACACGTGTATAGTAGGAGCATATGTGCTTTCGAATCGCATACTTTCGCAATCCGTTAATACTTACACTTCTTTCATCAGAATAATTGCGACGAAACCCAGTTAGCCAACCACCACAAATATCTTCACAAAGTAATCAGGTGTCGAAATTTCGATTTAGTTACAATTTTGATACGTCATTGCGTGCATTCAAGTATCAGAATTCCCATCAATCACTGACCTCTAGTCCTTGCGATTAACGTTCACGATTACGGAACTTTCCAGCAATGTTCATTTCTTTATTAGATTAAATTTTCCGCCGTCGATTAGATTAGATTGGCAATAAATTTCTGCGTATGCTGCGGTTTCTCGTTGTAATAAAATTATTATTGGCCGGGTAATTAGGCTTTGTATCACGCGCTATAATCATTGTTCGCTGTTCTGATTGCGGCTTATTATAGCATTCGGATAACCGCAGAGAAACAACGCGAGTTCTGGAAATTTGTTTCTTGGTCTGAAATGGTCGAATCAAGGTTCGAGGCTTAACTTTATAGTTGATATCAAAATAAAACTGGCGACTTTCATACTTTTGACAGCCTAATTGGCATTTGTGAATTCTTATATTGTTAAAAAAATGCACTGCACAGTAATCAACTGCTCTCTCAGGAGAATCGTGATCATTAATACTTCTTTATTCCCAGTAAAAGTGTTCGTCTATTTTACGTTTGAACAAATAGCTGATCCATTGTCTCAAATTTTTCAAACATTTTTCAGATTATACGAATTTTTAACAATTGATAAAATTTCGTGTAACGAGTCTCCGATTCTAGTGGGTTTGAATTCATTGTTATAAACAAGTTCCTGGATTTCGCGCTTCCGATTTTTTAATCGTTTCTTCCTTCAATTTTTCCTTTGTTTGCAGCAATGCCACAATTATTTTACACTTTTGATCCCCTTGATCTGAATTCTCCTGTATTACGCGATATTGGAGACTTTCAGACAAGGTTTCTGCGAATATGAAAAAAATTATTCCCGAGTACTTTGCACACAATCAGTTTGTACTTTACATTCATCTGTATTCTACTTGAATTTGCGATTTTTAATGATTCAGAAGATGTCAGATCGACTTAAAAGATGTTATAATTGTAACACAAGAATATTAACATGGCAAAATGTCAACATTTGCGAAAGTCATTTCTAATATTTATCGATCAATCGTGCCTCGAAAATATTTATGTATTCATGTATAGATATTTTCTGACTGTAATCTTGACCCATCGTCAGAAGATGATACAAGCAGCTGGGAATTCTTGTAATAAAAGATCGCAAAATTATTATCCGGTGAACACGATTTTGCTAAAAAAGTACTGCTCATTTGTTTATTCCATTTGTCTTGTATAGTTTCGAAAATTCATATTTGACTGTACCTGATATTTGCATTCCCAAAATACGTGGCAAGGTTCTGCTGAAAGATTTAACCGAGAACAGGAGGCTTTAGACTGGCTGTGAGCCAACCTTCGAGCTTCCAATTTTCACCGTGCAGATTCGAATTTCCGAGAAAAAATAAAATATTAGTATTCAATTATAATTTCGAAACGCAAATTCAGATTTGTGATTAACAATTTAAAAGCCCTTAGGCATCATATTATATTAAAATATGAACATTTTTTTAATTTAAACTATTATATTAGATCCATCATTACAAATTTTGGAACTCTGACCTTGAATTCGTTATCGGTAACTCAAAAAACCTCCGCATACTAATTTCTGACAAGATTCGAATATTTTTGTATTTCTTCCCACCATATTGGACTCGCCCTTTCGAATTTCGCAAATCTGACCTCAGATTCGTGATCTGTCACCCAACAACAAACCCTCAAGTACCAATTTTTATAAAAACTGAAATCTTCTTATTTTTTTTTTTTTTTTTAGCCCATTGAATACGCCAAATTTAAATTTTGCAATCTGACTTCAGATTCGTAATCAGCGATTCAAAAAATGATACGGTACTAATTTTCATTCAAATCCGTTCATTCATTCTCAAAATATCATTCTTATTTTATGATTTGGAATTTTGTTATATAAATTGAAAGAGTAATATACCAATCGAAGCCAAAATCTAATCAATTTTAAGTTTGGAAAAGCCACCAAAAGACACCAAAACGTATCTCAACAAATTCGTTACAGAAAGATGCGCATTTATTATGAAAAACAAAAGACTGTGAAATTTTTGTCACTGATTATCTGACGCATCAAGATTTTAATCCCACAATCAATACCCTGAAATTTTTTCAGTATATTTCAGTGAACAAGACTCCTCTGTTAAATTGGTAAACGTAATTGTTACCCTTGTACATGAAGTCTTGTGACGGATGATTTGAGTTTCCCCGGAGGGAACGAAATTTTCTGCAATTCCTGACTCGATTTACGTGCAAGAAGTTCTAACTAATCGAGTCTGTATAATTGTCGAAGACGAAATATCTCCTTGGTTTGCATAAACTATTCACGATCAAATTTAAACCTATCGCCAAGTCCGCGATGACACTGACGCGATGAAAAAATAAATGCAATTAACATAAATGTTGGGGATCGTCAAGTAAGAATTGCAAAGCGGGATAGAAGAAAGAACCACAAGATTTTAGGTCTGATGGAATATCGACCAGGCCGGTAATTAATTGAAACATCATTACAACCATGAATAAAAATACAGTTCAACTACTTGATTTAATTCGTCATATCTCCTGGGATATTTTTCATCGGACAGCTCGGCAAGTAAGATCAGTTAAAATTTTTTTGTATCCCATAAGCAAAACGTATATTAATTCAGATGTTTACGGTGAGCCCGTTTAAACATTCTCCAGATGAAACGTGAGGACACTGCTGTTCCTTATTGACGGGTCAAGTGTTATTGGTGACTCATTCCTGCACTCTAATGTGAAATCAAAATACAGTGTGGCAGTGACGCTGTAAAGTTACAGAGCGCAGGAATTTGGTTTAAACAATTATTTAGTCGCATTTATTTTAGCTCCGAAAGCTTCGAGTGATCAAATATGCCGAGGAAAAAAATTAGCATGATTGTCATAATATATCAAATGCGTCAATTTACTCTTCTTGTATGGTAATAGTCATATGTTCATCTGAAATCCGGAATGATATGTGTTATAAATTATACACGCAATGCCTCGTCGAATCAATTAGATTTCGAAGCTTTTTAACCTCGTATTTTTTGAATCGATAAAAACTTTCTTCATTCAAGCAAGACGTGAAAAGGGAAGACGCATATTTTGGATACGTAATCCATTGAAATTTCATCCTAAAAAAATATCCATATCCGACAGAATTCAGTGACGATTTCAATAAATATTCTGTGTTCATTTTTCTAAAATGCATAGTTGGTGAAGAAGTGTTGAAACGTTTCAATTGTTCATAATAATTCGAAATCTTTACTATTTCAGTGATTTGTATTTCTTTTTTCTACGATCATCGTTTCCCTTTGCCTCGAAATGCGATTTCGGAACCGAAGATATTGACTGTTAAATCAGACAGTACGTTGACTTTTCCCAAAATTGCATATTTTGTGATTGTCGGAAACGAAATATCTTAGACGAAGGAACAAACGCGTAACTTTTTACGTACATCCTGTGGCAGAAAAAAAAAAAACTTTAAATCGATTCGAAAAATACGAAGTCAGTTCCTGTCCGATCTGAAATAGAATTGTCCACATGAGTGACGAATATTGAAACAATTGGATGAAAACCACACAGGTATAATTTCCAAAATTCTGCTTCCGCATAAACTATACCAGCACCGTGTGTTTGTGATTTTATTTATCACTGGTTTTGGTTGATAATTACTAAAACAGTTTAAAAGATTGCTCATTTATTTTTCGAGCCACACATTTTCAATTACCACACGATGAATCAAACGTTGAGGAAAAGCTCCGGCGCAAGTTTGTAACATTTTTGTTCGCCCGTTTACGGCACAGGAAAACATCTGCGAACAACGGGATGCACGCAATTCAGTTCATTTTGCCAATTCCGTGCTAATTAGCCGAGCTCGGGTTTTCGCGTTCACACGTTCAAAGCCGTTAACGGTCCGGGCGGCTATTAAAGCGTGCAGTCAAAATATAAGGCTACGGAGTTGAATGCGTAGTGTATCACATATGTGCGATGAACGAACCGTGCAGTTGGGCTCGACTATTATAACATTATGTAATATGCTTTAGCAAGGCCTCCGAAGACTGTAACCAATCCGGTTTTTGTTTCTTTACACAAAACCCAGAGGCTATTCACTTGGAAATCAAATGCGATATTTCGATTCATGAACATTGATTTCGAGTGATTACCATCGTTTTTTACCATATCATGTGCTTATTGTTATTTTATACCGATTTGACAAAGGTTACCTCTGTCTAGTAATTATTACTTACAACCGTTATGGGCAATTTTTAGCGATTGTCGGAACGACATGAAATTACAACAAATTATTGGAAGTTATTGGAAATCGCCCATAGCGCTGGAAAATCATTACAAGTCAATGGAAATCATTTGGTAAACTAGAAATCAACGACAAAAGATAGAAAATGAAGTGTAAAGAAAAACCCTTGACATCGAATCGAATGAAAACCGTTCCTTGGTCAAATTACGCGATTGCAAGTGACTTCGCAATAACATAAGTGATCTCAATTGATATCTCGTGACGTCAAAGAAAATTCAAGCCATTTGAGTTCCCCCAATTCATAAAATTCAATTCCCATATCCGGTGAACTTATGACTTTCTTAACTGAAGTACCATATACCCTTGTACCAGATCGTCTGGTTAGGCAGAGTTACAATACTGATTTAAATTTTTTATCCAGCACTGTAAAATGTCTATCGGTTACAAAAACAAACGTCAAGGACCGTGCAACGGTAACCAAAGTCATAAATTTACCTCCGCGATACTTCGCGCTTTACCGAATTCGACAAACAAACCGCGAAGCATCTTTCCAAACAGAGTAAAAATTGAAACGCAAAGGTCGAAAGTTCGCCTTTCGCTCGACCACCGGAGCCAACTGCGCCCCTGTTTGCCACTCACTACCCCTGATTAGCTCGACTTCCTGTCCACGAGTCGACCCAGTGTGGTTGCCCAGGTCACACAGGGCTGGTGCCACGGAGCGCGTTTCGTGTGTGCACAGTAGTCGAGCCACGCGGTGGCGTTCAGGGGGTTAATGATTGGGCTTGATTGTTCCACAAACATGGGCGAGCCGAGCCACTCGGCCGCGGAGACTCTTCTTTGTCGGACGAGGCTGCTCGTCGACGGTACGTCGGAAGGCCTAAGAACCCAAGGCACTGATCACGCGGTGAGTCACGCCGAGTCGAGATTGAGCGTGGCCGTGGGTCAACTCGAGGAGGAAGTCGTCTTAACCGGGTCAACTTGACCTCGATGGCCCTGCAAGTGGCCAGCGGCAGCAGCCCATTGATCCTTCATTAATACAATTCATCATACTCGTTATGCCCATCACGGATTTAACGCTGAACCTGAACACGCGCACTTTCAATTCTGTCGTATCAAAATCACTGCACGCTGATGTCACCCGTCATCCGTATTCCATTCCGAAGGACGTTAAGTTCGTCCTAACGCAGTTCCTTCATTCGGGTCAGTCATACCCCGAATCATAGAAAGTTATGGCACAGAGTAGACGTGTCAGTTTCGTTCACCTTATTACCAATTGTTCACGGTCATGTTCATTCTTCTTCTTCCTCTCCATTTTTCTTCGTTGATGACTGTTATCTTCGGCTCGAAGATAAGTGCCAGTAGACCATATTCATTATACGTTTCATGTCAAGTTATATAGTTGAAAATGGCACAGAGGTGCTTTTATCTACGTGCATGAACGCTAATTCTTAAACTAGAAAGTCTACCGAGTATCGGCAAACTTCTGGCCAAAACTTCATCGCGAGTCATTGTAAGAATTGACATCTTGAAAAATTGGATTTTCTACTTACCTGACCATGAGTGCATCAAGAATCAAGTTCAATGTTTTCCGAATAGACGAACTGTACTTCCAATTTATCATGATCCGATTGATGAACTGTAAAAACCCTTTATACCATGTGCTTCATACTTACAAATTCTTACCATTTCTGAATTACACATCACATAAATCGAAGACTGTTTCGTTTTTATTCAATCTCACAAGCCTATCACACAAGGCTTACATACAATTGCCAAGCAATTACACAGTTGGCAAGCATTACTGAATTTTGTTGATCATCTAGAAAGTTCAAAATTCAGGAGTGAAATATACTCAAAGCAGCTCAATTTTGGCAAACTTTTGTCAGAACGGTGAAACTAACGATGTCATCGGCGATCTTTTACATTCAAGAATTGGCGAGAAAGAGTTCAATATATGAGAAGAATCACCGCATCATTCGTATTGTACGTTTCTGAACGCGGTACTTATACGGGTACTCTGAATCGAAAATGTCAATCCTTAGTTGCTGGTACAACAAGTATCAGGTCATCGTTAGTTGCTTCATAGTGTACGTACGTCGGCATGGACTCTTAAGGGTCCATCAGCTCTAAATCTTGCCCTTCCTCTTTACGCTTCGTGTACGTATGTGTGAGAGTGTGAGTGGGTAGAGAGAAGCGCTCTATGTCGTGTGAGCTTTTAGCGTCTCAGGTGGCATTGTCCCGTTTAAAGGGTTATGCTCGGCATTATCGCGCACAAGCGATATGTCGCAATATCCAGCCGAGTAAAAGACCGCACTGATTGGCACCGGATTTCTCGAGTATTCGGGTATGCACAGTGATCCTGTGCTTTCGTGAATTTTCATTACTTGAAAGCACTTCGGTTATTGCCAGTATCAGCGAGTTGTAGAATTCTAATCTGAGCCACCGAATTCTTGGACTTTTTGAACCACGCGTAGTTACGTTTCTCTCATTTTCTCAGCTGCTGCTGTGCTGTGGTATGAGTTCAAAATTATATCCTGCGAAAACAGCAATCTTCCGATTAATTAACAACGCGTGTTGATAAATATTGTAAGTGTAAATACCTGTAATTTAATTGAACAAAGCCTGTATAATTTTTTATATACATATATATATATATACATATATATATATAGTTGCCAACTACGCTGAGCTACAAAATTCAGAATGAAACTAAAACTGTTTTCGCGTATTGATCGAATGGAAAATGAAAAATAGCGTTCAGGGAGCACTAAATGTCAACATTAAGGGATCAAATTTTCACAGGCGTCTTATTCACTCTTCCTACAACTATTAAACGCATGACTTTGAAAAAAAAATAGTCGATTCTCTTGGGTTGGTCTAATATGATAAATTTGATTGTTAAAACGATATTTTATAACGGTGTCTACACTGATCACAAGTGTGATTGTTCAAGGTTTCGAAGACTTTCTCCATATCTGTTTCAATCAAAGGCCCACTTTTCGGACATTTAACACTGTTGAAAGTGCTGAAACGGTATTCGTTATTTTCTTTTCTCGACGTTGACTTGTTCTGGTATAAAATGCAACTTTTTCAGTGCCGACTGATAGAGGCAATGGCACATAATGTAGTAAAACGAATTGTTATCACCAAAGAACGCAACTCCTAGCAGATTGATTCACCGCAGTTGTCGACGGTAGTGAATCAATCGAAGTGATGATAGATCGATCCAAGGTGTTTTCGTAATTGAAGACAGATTTGTTAGGTCAGGTTAATTTTTGATATTAACACTCTTTTCTCTTCCTCTCCGTACATTTTTATTTTTCGCGTCACGGATTCACCGTAGTTATGATCCTGAATGGAAATATGATCTCCGATAGGGATAATCTGTGAGAGAGATATATCAATCAGGTGTGTGATTGTCGAAATCCCCCAGGCTTACTCCGGGTACTTAATACCCTAATTTACAACACTTTGAGCTGGAGAAACCGTTAAATAATTAGGTTTGATTAAAAAGTAGAATGCCAACTCGTCAAATCGTGACTCAAAGCGGAATTGAAACCAATGCTTTATTGTTACACAAGTCAAATGCTCAAAGTATTGTAAGAACTGTTCTACTGTACTATTCAAAAACTAAAACAAACGTAAATATACGAGTTGACGTTTAAAAAAGTGGATGAATTTTGCCTATTTATATTTCTACAAACAATTGCTCAATTCTTTTGGGGTTTATTTTATTTAAAAGTGTACGAATCGTTGAAATATTTTTTTTTTATCAGAATCAATTAATAGGAAACATTGTTATTGATAATAACGTCAACCATTTCGCTCGCGGACATATCTTGCGGTGCCTACGATAACTCCCAAACCGCTCAACCTACTTACTTCAAACTTGGAGACAATATTCTTCGATAGTTGATTTTCCATTTCTTTATTCATCAAATTTTTCTGACGATTAAATAAGGCGGCGTAAATATTTAACGAAAAATTGAATTTCAACTTGAAAAGATCGTCATTTTGTTCCAGAAATAAAAATAAACAACGATTACAATGGCGGCAAAGAGGATAAACTATCCAAGAGTAGGGTTTCTAAGTTTGAAGTAAACCAGTTAAGCAGTTTTCAAAACATGTCACTGGACGAAATGGTTTACGTTTTTGTTATTAACAATGCTTGATGTTAATTTATTCTGATAAAAAAAATATGCAGTTGAAATTGGATCTACGTACTTTTGAGTAAAGCAAACTTCACTTGAGTTGAGAAATCGGCTGTCGAGATATAAATTCCGAAAACGAAACCAGTTCTTTTGGACCGCGTTAAGAAGTTTACTTTAAAGAACTGGCACATTTGAAAAACAGTAAACATACGTGCGATGCCCAATTGTTTTTCAGCGGTCCATTCGCCCACCGAATCTGGGTATCCATAGTGGCTGTAAATTTCACGGTTGAATAACGCAGGTTTTTTTTTTTTTCTCTCAACCGACCGCGGACTCGCAAGCTCGCAAGTCAAAGGCAAAGTTAAATATGTACCGTCATCTCGAGAGTTCGATACTGTCCTAGGAACCAGCGTGACGTTTCTCACGAGTTCGAAATGTGTGGGTGAGCGGTTGTATCAACGTGAGTCAAAAGCAGCCTTGGAATCTGAAGACTTCGGTGTGCAAAGTTGATATGGTAGGTACCTACGGTGGAAGCAAGAGGAAGGAAGGGAGGGAAATGGGTTCAGCACAAGAGTCTTTGATATGCTGACGGGGAAATTATCAATTCAGATGAGACCGCGGCGCGCAGTCGGTTGGTAAAACTACTTTGATCTGCGCTTTGCTCCGTGCAACCTACGCCGCAGGCGCCCCCGCGTGGGCTCGTCATCATGCCGCCGATGATACACCGCGGCCTGGAATTGTTACAATTCGAGGAATCTGCTACCCGCTCCGTTTAAAGAGGAACGGAATTGCGGGCTTATCAAGATTTCGCTTAACCAATTCGCCTGTCCGTTTTTCACCCATTTCTCAGCGATAACGGGACAAATTAACAACACACAAACCTTCCGTATATTTCACGCGTGTACTCGCTCACTGGCAAAGTTCGTTCGCGGCCAAGATTTGGTGAATGACTTGGAATAGTTCTTTTCTTTTCAATTACTCATACAAGACGGTTGCATTTTTACATGTGGTTCAGAAAATTTATAGAATTCAGGAATTATTACCGAGACGTTACGGAGGTTTTAGACCTCGTATATAAATTATTGATTCCGTTTGGCCTTGGATATGTTGACCATATGTACGCAAAAGTCTTTGACAATGTCAAGATCAAGATAAAACTAGACCAATAAATAAACGTTGGGTAGTAGTTGTCTGTTGCTATAGTGCGTATTACAAAACGAACAAATTCTTGTTATCATCAAAGTCTAAAAGTTCATTTTAACTATAACTATTTGACGAGGGAAAGTCAATTCACATCTCAACTTTGACAGATTGATTATGTATCGATAGAATGGTTCATCATCTGATATGGTTTAATGCGCATGCGATACAATCCGAAAGCAATTGTTTGCCAGGGCGACCAACCTTCATGAACGTAACCTCAAAAACTGCAACTGTTGTTATCATTTGTGAGGTTACATCCATCGTGACAATCTGTCATCTGAATTTATGACGGTTGTCCGTCATTTTTTTCATTTGTCAATAGATAATCACTCTGTATACTATCGACTGCGAATCGTCAATCTAGAAGACATTCATAAACTTAGACGATTAGCATGAGATGTCAACTATTGACTTCGAACATGTCTTTTTTTATGACAATTATTGCACTCTATTACTTGGAAAGAAAATATAAGAGACTGATTTTGGAGTTAAGTACGTCGGCCTGTTACCGACGTCTTTTTACTTCTTCTTTCGAACTACCTTTGCAGATACTGTAAACAGTAAAAATAATGAAGTTGGCTTTGGCTGTACCAACCATCAGCTTGCAAATACTTTTTAAAATTTAAAATCAACACAAAATTGAATCGAAAAATAAATATCGAATAGTACGAGTTGTTATGGTGCCTGCTATAGGATGCACAAATACTGTTATAATCAAAGTTCTTCCCGACTACGATTTGATGAGGACAAGTCAAATGACAATAAAATTTCATATTATCGGCTATAAATCGAGGATCTAGAAGACTTTCGCGAACTTATACATGGCATGCGGTGTCGGCTGTTGACGTTGAACACGTTTTTTCTATGTAAAATAACGTGTCGTAGGTCAGTTGACTTCAAATGTTACTGACACTATAAGTCAGATATAAATTGCACTCTGTGTTCTCCTCAGAAAGTATATGTCAAGGAGTCCTTTCAAAGCGAAGCGTGTCCCCTTCTTAGCATCTTCATGGAACTTCCTCTTTCCAACCTTCTTCGCCGGTACCGTAAAGAGTAAAAATGCATCCTCGTTAGATACCAAACCGATGAATAACGTTTTGAGGAAGAGGTTCAGCCGGAGCTCCTCGATTGCGTCACCACGGTCTGCAGTCACAATGGGACAAAGCAGTCGGTGGCAGGGCATATCCGGTTGACGGGATGCGCTAGATTGACTTGGCGCCAAGCACAGGGGCGTCCGAGGTCCGGAATTAAACGATTATTACGTTAGATGGGTTAACGCTCTGCGAGCCTTGATGGTAGCTTGTATAGTGGCGTGCGTTGAGTGCGTGGAGTGCGTGGCGGATCAGTTAGCTCAGCCCGCATCTGAGCGGCTGCCACCCAGAGCCATGAGCTAACAGACCCTGATGCATACAAACTAATTTTACGACCGCTTGTTAAGCAGAAATTAGGAAACTGGGCAAAACGATTAATTTTTATATAATCCAGCCCAGCTACCCTTCATCGACATTCCCTTTGCGCGACATCCTTTCCGTTGGCCAACCGCACGTTACTCACCTAATCAAGTGCCCAGATCGGAAGATCAATTCGGCTCTTGAGTTTTCACGGTGTCGCATGTCGGGGCGTCTTTTCTTATGGATACACCGTTTTGAAATCATAACAGTACTAGAATAGTTAGACAGACTCTTCTTCACAACGCTTCGAACTTTGAATTTATATTTTGTGGCGGATAATTGTACTGGTATACCGATGTCAAGCAGTCCGTTCATCCTCGGTTCTCAGACCAATGATCAATTCGGCTCTTGACTACACTTGAACTCGAAGTGTTGCTTCTTGATGATAAATTACTTTAAGATCATGAAAATGCTGTAGTAATGGAATTGACTCTTCTTCACAACGCTTCGAACTTTGAATTTATATTTTGTGGCGGATAATTGTACTGGTATACCGATGGCAAGCAGTCCGTTCATCCTCGGTTCTCAGACCAATGATCAATTCGGCTCTTGACTAGACTTGAACTCGAAGTGTTGCTTCTTGATGATAAATTACTTTAAAATCATGACAATGCTGCGATACTGGAACAGATTCTTCTTCATAACGCTTCCAACTTTGAGTTTATTGCTGCGGTGGTTGACTTTACTGCTGTCCTGATGTCTCCGGGAGTCTCTTCAATCTCGGTTCGTGTTACGTCTCAACAACTTAAGCTTACAGTAGCAAGATTTCAAGTATGTTATAAATATTGCAAAGTGTAATCCTTATCCTCTGAAGCCTTGAACGACGAAGCACGCGATTGCCAAATAAGCTTTTCTACCTCCACAGCGTTTTTCTCCCGACTCAATACTGAGTGAGAATGAAGCGTCAACAGCTAATTATACATATAATAACTGTTCAAAAACAGCTTTACAGCAGGTAATTAAGCTTAAAATCGATCCCACATCGGTAGTTGCTTCACAATACTGGGTTATGTCAAGTATCCAATTCAACTATGTTTCTAATATTCTTCTACGGTGAAACTTCCGCTTAGAAATGAAATTTCTTCAGACCGTAACAATTCCTTAATTAGTCTCTGCCAATCCGTTTAAGAGTGGATAAATTGTCTCAGCTTGAGTTCGAAATTTCTTAAGGTATTGAAATATACTTGCTAGTCGTAAAATCCCTATCTCCAAATATGTAACACAAAGGCAAGTTCTAACCGTGTTTTGTATTTGGCTCAAGCTTTCTTCTGTTTATTACGGCGTTATACCTTCGTAAGAATGGTTTGACATAAATTTGACAACATTATGCGGGCTAACGAGTACAAAATAACAAATAAAGACACTGGAACAGTTTTTAATATACCGAAAGCATGCAATATTGCTTTTGAGAAATCGTTATCAGAATAGAAATGATGATTTTTCATCAAGCTAATTAGTGAACTTTGACATGACAGTACGGATCGAATCGTGCGAGAGTAAATTGTTATCTAAATTACGAATCAATACACCAGATATTGACTGGACAAATTTTTGAAAATAATCTGGAGATAAGTGTTGCAATCCTGGGAAAAAAAAATGTAATAATTAACACGTCTTTTACTGCAGTGAGGTTTGAAGCTGGGTAGATATTTCGAAAGGGTAACCCTGGATTAGATTGCATTGAACGAAGGGTAAGAAACGCGAGCGGCTCGTTGAACGGTCGATTGACCGTTGACCACCCTCGGCGAAGCTGCTAATGAATATCAGCCCTAAATATCAGTCCTCAGGGAGTCAGCGGGGTGCATATGTCGGCGCGTTACGACGGATTACACACTGCTGCTTCCCCTAGGCAGTTAGAAGGTGGGTATACATGGGGCATTCCCTGCCAAATCACTCAGCCTGCGACCCTAACCGTTTGGATTTTCCTTTTCTTTTTCACATGCCAGTTCTCGTTCCAAAAACTGCACAAATAGGTAAGGAGAGAATATTTTTACAACCATTAGGTATTAGGGTACCCCAAAATTTGAATGATTTCGTTTTGGAATAAATTTACTCAAATTTTATGAGGTGAAATGGTGATTCTAAGTACTGAACGGGACTGAGACTCTGTTTTTCTCTTGTCTTTTTTCTTCACGCGAGGGTTTTAAATTTTTCGTATCAATAATTTACGTCGTAATTGCATATAACAGATTTGTTTCTCTTCTTGTTTTGTGGTGCAAGATTATTAAATTTTCAAAAATCCCCATTATCGAGTCGAAATTCTGGTGATGTGAAATTTGGATCCATCGGGTAAACAAGAAAAAAGAAAAAAAAGATGAAAGAAACTACAATTTCACTTCCGTTCTTGGCCAGCTCGAGATTACCCATTTTTCGTTGCAAAAATAGTGTAAATTTTCTAAAAAATTGTATCCATCTTTTTTTCGTACAGATTACTCAGATCATTTCAGAAACGATCATGACGTCGTTTTTGAAAAAATTTACATAAACGTTATGCCATGAATATTTGCTATTATTTTCAGCGGGTTTTGAATTTTACATCTCAATAATAATTTTGACATAATAAATTATAATAAACCGATTTCTTTTTTGTGGTATATTATTATTCAATTTTGCGAAATCCTGAGAAAAATGATCGCAAAAAAAATAAAAACAAAAAAAAAAATTCCTGACTTATGATTACTGAGCCCACCATTGTGGAGATGATAAAAGTTGAATCATTGAAGAAAGAAAGAATAGGCAAACAATAGAATTTGATTTTCATTTTTTACCTTAAAAATCATCGATGTTCCCATGATAAAGTGAGTGTAACTTAAATCTTGTAAATTGGATCACTACCGTCGTTTTTAGACAGCTTGAATAAGTTGAAAAAAAAAAATATGACAGAAACAATTTCTTGCCATTTTCAAAATGCCCTCGTGCAGTTTTTGAAGTAAAAACTTTCCGGTAGCAATTTAAACAAAAAAACAAATATTATATAAAAACAGAATCCCACATTCGTTTTTGATCGTAAAACCCGCGTCGTTTCGCTTGATAAAATTTGTGTGAATTGTCTCAAATATTTGAATCGTTGTAGGGTTTTTGAAATGGTTGAGATGATTGGAAGAGAATAAAAAAAAAACCGCACTGAGAGAAATTTTTAGTTCCGGTTACCGCTCGGTCCTTAACATTTTTCATTTTTTACCACAATCGAAAAATATAGTTCTAGGTACAAAATGAAAATTAGTTTTGTACCTGTTACGGGAAAGTCTAGTATCCGTTACTATTCTTTCTCATTACGATCACTGTTACTATATTTTCTTGTAACCGTTGCGAAAATTTAATGCTTGCGCAACGATAAATTGACGTTAAAGCCTTGTTTAGATACAAAAAAGTACAGTAAGCCTCACAAAATGATTTTGCGTTGCAATTACCAAAACGAGATCGCCAACAGCGCAAAATGGTTACGCTTACCTCGTTTTTGGTAATTCCAACGACAATCAAACAGTTTTTTCAACGACACCTATTTTACTGAATTTTTCTAGTCACTGTGACAAATGAATTTTTTCTCATTGCGGTGCGTACTTTTTGAAGTCAGGACTGTCGTATGAGAAACATGAACAAAAAATAAATCGTGACGGTGAGGATTGCAGGCTGAGCGATTTGGCACGGAATGTCCCATGCACATGTGCCCTGAATGAACTCTGACGAAATCCCCCACCTCATCTTCAGTGGCGGAGAGACGAACAGTGAGTGACCTGCCGCTTGGCCGACAGTCACGCTCTAATTTTCGCCCGACGGAAAGGAGCAAGGGCTGCGAGACCTGAGGGCTGCAGAGCCATATGTCAGCTCCCAGAGGTCGCGAAAATATTTGCGTCGATTTCGCCCGGCCGCCTTCGAATCGCCATGTGTCAAGTTGCAGGCCGCCCTTTCTCGCAACCCGGAAGGGCGCGCCCTTCGCGATTTACACCAATAATGAAAAACATTTTGTCGACTACATCGTCCGCTCCGGAGAACAGAAAATCAATTTTCCACCGAGCTTTTTAACGATCTTATTCGCGGGGCCAATGGATCCGCACACACTGACGACAATTATTTTTCATTCCAATCTTGCAGGCTTTGACGGGTTCGACGTTGTGTAGAAAATGTTCGGCAATGAGAGTCGTTCGGCGGTATTTGGTTTTGAAGAAAAAATAAAAAAAATAAAAAATACTGATTCGATTCGTATAATTCGTGAAATAAATTATTTGTTGCATGGTCCAAAACATCCAATTGTTGAGGAAATCTGGAGAAATGCGGTCAAATTTCAGTTGGAAAAAACTTGCGCACAGTGCGAAATGGATTAATCGTAAGAACTAGTTTTTTTTTTATTTTTTTATTTTTGACAATAAAAAATTGTAACATGAGAAAGACATTCATTGTATTGTACCGTTTTCAATCCATTCGTTATAAATCCAACATTGTAATATTAAATATTCAACGATGCCAACATAATAATAATAATAGTAATAAAACAACGACAACGACAACGACAAGGACAAGGACAAGGACAAGGACAATGACAATGACAATGACAATGACAATGAAAATAACAACAACAACAACAATAACAATAATAATAATCACCGTAGAAATATATTGAAGAAAAATTTGTTTCTGTTCATGTGTACAAAATAATCGGTCGTAGATGAAATCGAACAGATCTACGAGAGTTTCGGCAATATATGAGTGATTCGAAACAAAGCACGGATATGTCAGATTTTATTTTTAATTTCGGTATTTTTCATGTTTTTGTTTTTAGAAAGATTCTTGGAGCTTCCAAACGCAACGATCTGACGAATACTCAACGTGCGACTGTCTCGTAATAAAATGAATAAGAAGCATCGATTTTCGGTCAGCGAACCTCCTCAATGTTGTCTCTGGACCCGCAGGGGTCCATCCGCAGCTCACTTCCCGGGCTTACACTGCGTTTAGAAACGTAAAATACACACCGTTTAACGCACCGTATGAGCTTATCGAGCCTGAATGAATATACTTGCAGCGTGCATTGGTATACCGGGTGTAAAATTCCAAACTAATTCCTACAAATTTCAACCGCCTGAGGTAACACAAAATTCAAACCCATTTCCGACACGGTGTCATTTACCCCATTAATAAGTCCAAGTGAAAATGCAGGGATGTAGAACGATCAGAAAGTAGAAAGGTGACAATATAGTATTTTTAAAGAGGCGTAAATCTATTTCATAGAATTTGAAAATTTAACCAGTTGAAATACGAGAAAGTCAAAATAATAGCATAAAGTAACTTGCTACATTTAAAAATTGTCGTAAGAAAAAAAAATTCCTTTCTTTGAAAATTTGATACCGCGATACTTCTATTTTCTAACACTTTGAGATTTTTTTTTCACTCCCATCCACGAAGTCCGCAGACTTGTCAAATAGTTCAGAAATTATTCTGCTTCTGAAACGTCTCGATTCTGAGGTCTTAGAATTGGCTAACGAAAGAGAAACAGAAAAAAAAAAAAAAAAAAAAAAACCTCCGGTTCTTTTATGGATTTATTCGCTCTTTCGAATCACCCAGTGTGCCTGTGTTTACAGGGGCGAAGCGGCCGTATCATATCCCCGTTTCCTACGCAATAATTCCATCACCCACATGACAATTGGTAAAGAGACAATCACTAATAAGTTGCTTCTTGATTGAGAGTGACTCACTCCCGGTCTCCCGGACGGCCCACTCTCTCTCTTCTCCGTTGCAGACGTTCATCGCCACCGAGGGACAAGTTTATTAAATTTCTGGCGCCACAACAATGAGCCTTAAACCTCAAACAACTAACCTCGAGCATCCGGCATCGAACGATTCCCCTCCCGTCAATTTCTAGGGTCGCGCAAGTATCGAGGGTCACCTGTTTTCGACTACACGATTCGGTTCTTCCATGCGTGTTTTCCGTGCACAAAGTACCCGTTTCTATTACGGTCGAGTAACTCCGGGAATGCGCATGCGCGGAGTACCGAAAAGGCCACTTTCCAGTCCTAGGAGTTAAAAGTAGTCTTTTCTATACGGCGCGCATGCGCTGTCGCGACAAATCTGATATTACGCGATCCTAACCTCAATTTTGTGCTTCGTGAAAAACGCGTAATATGCTCTTGACGTAGGTACAAAGAATCGTGTGAAACATGGAGCCGACGTTTTTATCACCTCGCATATTTGCAATATTCGTCTTCGTACAACTCATATTGCAAGCTTAGGCTCGCCCCGAAAAGAACAAGTTTGCCTCTTTGTTATGCGATATACAGTTGCAGGAGGTGTTTTCAGTCTTCCAAAAATTATGCCACGATTGTTCCACTAACAGTTCAACTTTTTTCTTACGAATTAAACATGTGTAATTACGCGGTGAAACCGTCAGAGAAATGTTTGTAAAAAAAATGTATTTTATTTGATTCGGATGAGAGAAAAAGCAACAACAACAAACGAATTCCAACGATAAAAATGTATTTTAACGACTCTTCTCCATTCACTCTTCAATTGAGATCTCATTTGATTTCCTACCATCAAAATATGACAGCAACTAATTGTCATAAATCAGAATTAGATATATTCAATAATTCCAAATAAGACACTTGCTTGAAGAAATGTACTTTTCAGTAGACATGAAATTACAAGAATAAATTAGAGATAAAGGTGAACACCTTGGCAATGGCATAACAAATGAAAAATTGAAAATCCAAGAAATGCAAGTATATTAAAATAAGAAATTGATACAATTAATAATCGACACGTTTTTGAATGATTAATAATCGCTTGTTTTAATCCTGACATTTCAATTACAGAAATTTTAAAGACATGCGGATATGTGATAGAAAAAAAAAAAGGAAATCTTATTCATAGCGAAGTGTTCGATAACGGAATGTCGTTCGCTTGTGTGCATAAAGGGAAGGGTGAAACCGTGTAGCCATATATGTGTACATATACCATACATGTAGGTACTATGGTCGATATAATCGAAACCGGTAGAGGAGATAATATCGTTTATAGCCGTGACAGCGAACACTCACATTTAAGCACACACGAGAAACGAAGATGGATTTCACCGTTTCGTTTTTGATTAGTACCCTAATCCCGGATAGACTATTTGATAATTTAATCTATTGCTGGCTCACGATCCGGCCGTTTTATCCTTTTGTTTTCATCGCGTATAATGTGATGAATAAACAAAAATCGTGTTCGAAAATTTGTCGTTTATTTTGGTGTCTCTCGTTGTCGCGGTGAAAAAAAATACATCATCGCGATACGTGTTATGTTGTACTGTAAGGTCAGGGGGAAATCATAAGTAGGCCGTTGTTAATTACAAACAAATTGTTGTTTAATTTCATAACCTTGATTCCATTTATTCGTGAACGGTTGATGCTGTTTCAGATCTGCTCCGAACTACGCAATATTTTATTTCATTTTTTATTCACATTATTCCACGATTAGTGAACGGAAAAAGATAAATTCCGAAGGTAATTGAAATCGTTAAATCATTATTGGCATAAATTTGAAAATACAATAACGAACGAAAGAAAGCTCCTAGTAATATGCAAAGACGGAAAAAAGCGTGTTCCACGAATTACGGGATATAATCGTATATTTTGATATGAACTGATTTTGGATCTGTCGATCTCAATTTCGATGAATTTTACCGATATATATCCCGAATCAAGATTGGCATCGGGTGAAAACATTCCAAATAAAATGCATCGAAATATATTCATATATTCTTAAAATGAAATTTTTCGACTCGGCTTATCAGGATTTTATTTTGTTCATATGTATATGTATATACATAAAAATTCGTTCCAGTCCAATATTTATCTTTCGATTTTCATCGAAATTTCCAGTCGACGTTACTATACATTTCTCAACTGCTTTCATTTTTACCGTAACCGAAAAATGTATTACCGCAGGTACGATTACCATTGATCGTGGTAATTGTGACTATATTTTCTTTATAACAATTGCGATAATTTGGTGTCGGTACAGTAATAAACCGATCCGGACGGTTGGATTAGACTGAAAAAACGTAATCAACCAAACGTACGGATCTCAATTTGTATTTTGCAGAATTTTCTAGTAACTTTATCGGATGTTCTTGTAATTCCCCGTAACAAGTATGAAAGAGCAAACAAAAAAAAAAAAAAAAATAACAACACAAAACAAAATATTTCCTTCCTGACACGTTTGATACCGAAGCGCGATACGCGGGTCTGGATTGCGTGAGAGGGAATCGGAAAGCTCGGATATCACAGACCGTTATCGGTACATATTTGAGAGCCCCGATTTATGGCGCAAGGCTGGCTGCGAGGGAGCGAGCGGGGGATGCGGTTCCTAACCAAGCCGACGATACAGCCGCTCAGCTCTCACCCATTTACACAGGCGAGAATTCCTCCTCGTCAGAACGATAGAGAGGCGCGGAGATTCTGCCCGAATGCTGCTCGTGTGAGGTGCAGGGCTATCGCAATACGTCCGCTCACCTCTCGCGTATAAGCGACGAGGGATTAGGCTATCTCACAGCCTGTAAATCACGTCTGCCGCATTGTCATGCAAACAAATATTACCAGGCCCGTACTCTGCGTCCAGTTTTTTTTAAACTCGCGAATAAAAACGGCCGACGGATAGCGGATGGGTGAAAAAAAAAAAACAACAACAACAACGATACCGAGATTTTAAAAAAGATGTATAACGTTCTTTGAAACGAAGATT
This sequence comes from Neodiprion fabricii, assembly GCF_021155785.1. NCBI lineage: Eukaryota > Metazoa > Arthropoda > Insecta > Hymenoptera > Diprionidae > Neodiprion > Neodiprion fabricii. Next base: position 17,575,711 of record NC_060243.1, read on the forward strand.
GATCTTTCTTTTTATTTATTGCACGTATGAGCAGGTGAGTTTTATTTGTCGCAACGGAAACATGCTTGTTTTGTTTGTATATAGGGAAATTTTTGTAATATTAGATTCGTGTTCAAGTAGATCGTTTCCCCGGGTAGAGCTTGAATGAAATTTTTCGAATCAATTTATTCGTTTAAGTAATAGACGGATTTACAAGATTTACAATTACTACTTGATCGTTTATTGTCGATGATCTTAAAAACTGCTGGATCAATTTTTGAGAAACTTCTGTACCATCTCTACATTAGTGTCACCCGAGGTATAAACTAAAGTTGTTTAATCGTTTAGGTGCCGATAAAAAAGTGATTGAAGAGATTGCAGGCCTTATGCAGCTGGCACGTCTTAGTTCGGGATTCTCCGCCAGGTGGCGAAGGCTCGAAAGTCGTTCCCGCTAGCTAATTGACTCCTCGAGTATACAAAGCCAAGGAACCAATACGTTCAAATTAATTTTCAAACAATTTTGGACACGCATAATTTCGAGTTCCTTATCCGAATATAAGGGGATGCAAGTCAGTTACGCGTTTATGTCGTTTGTCGCTGTAGATCGAAAATGTGGGGTTGTATAAAAGTATGCCGAGATGGAGTTCCGGCGCTGATTGTGGGAGGAAAATGGAAAGCGAGTGACGCGGGCCTGGGTAAAATTTTGGTGTCCGCATTAAGTCAGCTTGTGTGCAGCGTGAGTCAGTGACTATGATTGATGTGGTTTGTACTCCCCATCTGACGGGTACCGTCTCAAGCACGCTACGATCGTGGCCAGTTAAGAATCGTTTTAAAGACATCTCCCGGCCCCCTAAATCCTCTCCGTGTCAAGTACATTGAAGTGAACGCGCACAAGTTATTCACAAATGTGGAAAACCGTGCATTTACAAACACGGGGAAAGAATTAGATGAAGATAAATCAAAGTTTACACGATGCTAATCGTCTGAGGTGTAACTCCCAAATCATCTGCAATGAAACTTGTTCGTGGGTATTTTTTGTTGTTGTTTTTTTATTTTACTTATTTTTTATGCTACAGCATGTAAACTTAATGTTGCGCCCAGGATTTCAAGCATGAGAAGATCGACGAGTAGAATGACGACAAAACGGTAGACGCGTCACTTTGTCAAATTATTGAGGAAGCAAAGATTTATATACGTTTATGGAGTTTTAAAACGTAGAAATAAAGTATAGACGAGTCAATGTGTTGAAAGGTGAAAATATAATCTGTATTGAAGAATGAGAAAGAAAAATGTGGATATCCAAAATATTGTAGAATCATCAGAACTAATGAAAATATGAAAAGGAAATAAAATGACGGAATTATTAAAAATATAAAAAGCTAGAATATATAAGAATCGTCGTAAAATCGTAAAGCCATATTTTCATACCTTCCCATATTTTGAGTGTTCTATTTTTGACCTCTTATATTTCGAAATTACGTACATAATTCATAGTTTCACGTTTTCGAAAATTCTGCGTTACGATTTTTTTACTACGTTGGTCAGTAAAAATAGAGTGAAACGCATGCACGAAAACAAAGTAGAGTTAGAAGACACTGTTAAAACTTGATACTACACTTTGAACCCAAATATGCGTGAACCCGAATCAAGTTATGTGGAATCTACGGTACTTGTGAAAAATATTCAATTCCGAACATGAATTTACGGATCTAAAAATTCGTTAGAAAGTCTTGAAAAAATATATTGAAATATACGTTTCAACAGCTTGAATGAATTTGAATGACATGACGGGTAGATTAAGACAAAACTGTGTTTGAAAAAAAATCTAAATAGTTGAACGAAGAAACACACACTCATTCTGTGAAACTTATATTTGTTCCTATCGTTCAAAAGAAAAAGGAAAAAGAAACAACAATTTAGATTCAGTATCTCGTATATACAGTGTGTGTGTGCATACAATAGCTAGGTATAATAGGCATAAATTGTTGTGTACGTTTGAAAATCGTCGGAATTACCCAGCATGGAATGTATAGGTATAAAGAAAAGGTGCCGCGGGTATTTGCAAAACGTATTTTTTTTTTCTAGGGTTATCGCAAGATAGTGAGATTGCAGGTATGTGTGTATATATATATATATATATATATGTACACCTTCAATCTCACTATATATATATATATACCCACCCATACCTGCAATCTCACTGTATTTATATATAATACGGCGATATCGAGCCGACGGACAATCGCTGCGTTCCTATCTATGCCGGATTAGGATCTGATCTGTACGATTTTAACCCCCGTGATTAGCTGCAGAGTTTTGGCAAATAAACTAATCGCTTCAAGTGATCGGAATGCCGCGTCGGAATTAGCTGAAAATACAATGTAAATTTGCACATATGTTATAATATGTTATATATACATATATACCGTGGTATAGGCTCAGGAAAGTAAACAACCAAATGCACATGCGCCTGTAATATAATCGTATGATTCGTGACGAGTTTTTCATCTGCTTGTTGCGGGTCGATCAACTCGGTCAATTAAATCAGACGGTTACTGTCGGAAAAAAAAAACAGAGTTGGTCAGCCTGTCAAAACAAATGGAAAACTCGGGTCATGCGCACTTTAGTATTCAAACCCAACAAGTTGAACGCATCGATTGTAACTTTGTGGATTTGTTGAAATATGTATAATTATATGGATTTTTATCTAACAGTTTTGGGATATTCTTTATCGTCCCTCTTGTCTTGTTTCTAGATTCCATTCTCAATTATTTTATATAAGATGTGCAGCTGATGTAGGTGAATAGGCAAAATCGCCAATTTCAATTCCGTGAATGTCTGATTTAAAGTGAACGTTTTTCGGCTAACTTGAAACCAACTGCGTAGACAAAGAACAACCGTCAAGTTGACTAATATTGTTAAATGATAAAAAATGGTAAATCCAATCTTGAAGAAATTCATAAAACGAATGCTAGATAGGTTGATCTAAAATTTGATTGATATTATTTATGCATAATACTGCAATTTATAGTAAATCAGAAAAACCCCCAATTCAAATATATTATGCGTTACGTGCACTGAGAAAAATTTCATTTGTTACAGTAACTAGAAAAATTCGTTAAAACAGATATCGTTAATAAAAAACTGTATGAATATTGCTGGAATTGCGAAAAACGAGCTACGCGTAACCATCTTGCGCTATTGTCGATCCTTTTTTTGGTAATTGCAACGCAAAATTAGTTCGTTCGGTTTACTGTACTTTTTTAGTTAAACAAGGCTTCAACGTCAATTTATTGTCGCACAAGCATTAGATTTTCGCAACAGTTGCAAGAAAATATATCAACAGTGATCGTAATGATAAAGAATAGTAACGGATACCAGACTTTCCGGTAACAGCTAGAAAACTAATTTTTATTTTGTATCTAGAACTATATTTTTCGATTGTGGTAAAAAATTAAATTAGTTAAGGACTGAGCGGTAACCGGAAATAAAAATTTCTCTCAGTTTGTTACTAGATTTGAGGAATGAACTTGACAAAAAAAAAACATAAAAGGAAATCGAAAATCGCCGGTGTGTTGAAACGATTCGAATATGGATAGTGAAGAATCTTGCGAAGTTGGTGTGTGGTGGAATTGCGTGGGCAGGGTGTTGGGGAGTCACGAGGAGTGGATTATCAGCAGTAACGTGGACAGATTGTAGATCCATCAAAGGTGGAGAACTCCGAAGTCTTGATTACGATTTCGGCGGCTTACGCTCTGTTCTTTGCTTACGACACCTAATCTCTGGGTATTAGTAGCTCAATACGTCGTCATTAAGACGTACTCAATAAAAATAAATTGTGTTCACCTCAGAGCTGACACAGTTATATATTACATATGTATGTACGCGATACGCCTAATTCTGTCCGCAAAATTCATCGGCTAACCTCGTTCGGCAAAAAATGGTAGAGCTGACTTTGAATAAAAACTGCCATGAAAGTAACGAATCCACATCCAAACTCACATATCACTTTTTTGTACCCTAAATGAATAATTGATGGAACTATTAGCTTTTATCAGTTAACATTTATACCGTTTAATGTGATGGGACGGTTAATAATGTACAATAAAATACGGGCTGGGTGTAATCAGAAAATTAATTGGCCCGACCTAACATACGGTGTTATATGGGCCAAGGATAGGATCGATAACGAATATATTCCGTATTCAATGAGGGAAGACCTTTTATGAATATAATCTGACAAATTTGAAAAACAGTTCTGGCATTTTGTAACACACTTCATTCTATTTATTTATGTACAACTTGTCAACGATTAGTAATTAACTATTTTGAGAGTTGAGACAAAATTCTCCCAAAAATGTACAGCACATTAAATTTCAGTGTTATTAGATCGCTGTTCAGATTTTGACGAATTCAAGAAACTTGTCTTGAATCCAGAAACTTTAAAAATATTGTCCCATGTGTTTTTATATTGCAGAGAAGGACCTAATTCTGTAACTGTTCCATATCGAGTTTTCGATTTGATTCATCTGGAATCAAAATTCCTGTATAGGTAAGTCCCAATATTTGATCTTAAAATTATTCACTATAGCTCGTCAATTAAAGCTTGAGACATTTAATGACTTTGAATATCTTTACCTAATTTCTATAATGACTAGAAAATATTTTAAGTTGCTGCACACAAGGATTGACGAAGTCAGTTTACGTAACTTGAGATGAATTGATGGATTACAGTATATATTACAGAAAGTTGAAATGGCATCGATTAATCTTAAACAATTTAAGTATACCGTCCACTGAATCCTCAAGCGGCTGCGTAGCTTGCAAAATATTCATGTGACTTGATAAGCGTTGTCAAATGATATAAAGATACTTTTTTCCAACAACCTCATTCAAATTCATGAAAGCCCTTAAATACTGCAAAATGACTTCTAATCACAGTGTCTTTTAACATACTCTCACCGGCTCAACGTATACTTATTATACAAAATTATTACAAAAGTATTTAGTTCAACAGTCTAACAGCATGCATGATTTTTGATGTAATAATTTTTCCATTATTTTCTATGCTTCTAACATGTATGACGATTTAAAAATAGTGCATATGGAAATATTAAAAACAGAAAAAATAGAATGATTTAAAAAGACTGAAGTTGCATGTTTTCAATATGCAAGATGACTTTAAGTACAAGCTTTGCATTGCTTGATTTATACATATAATACGTTCGTTTCCGGTTCCCAAATGATTTCAGACCAGATTTAAACTACCCAACTCTAAATCATTTTGACAATTTTCGGCATGCTGACTGTACATCTACTCTTATTGACTCATCTAATATCTATCTATATATCTGATCCCTTGAACAGGGAAAATAAGCAATAATCCATCACGTTGAACACGTAAAATAAAGTTTTGACAAGTGAACAAAATGATGTAACCAGACGAACAGCTAAAAGTAAAATTTTATCATCGGTACATGCGTCGTTTAAATTAAGTTCCTAAAACCCTGGCAAAATACGTTCCTGAGTATGGTCAAAGCGAGACCATAAAAAATACAGTCACTGCATCGGGTTGTAAAATCGCGTTGCGACACACCAAGGCGCAATCAGATTTTCACCCTCGGCCAAAGTTCTGCAGGAGCTACACGGTGAAGAGACCCGCACAGTGGCCGAGAAGATGCAGGTTTGCGGCTGCCGAAGAGCTTGCGGTCGTCATCCAGAGCTTAAGGATCAGTCGGTTAACTGCGGAGTCGCCGAGCGCGAGCATTGGGCGAGGGGGGCGGCACCTCGGTGTCGGATGAAAGGGCGAAGGTGGGGAGTCGGTAGCGTCAATCGGAGTTTAGGAGGCCGGGATTGGCGGTACTGGCGGGGGGCGTTCCCGGGGGCGTGTCCGGGGGCGGGGCCTCCGATTCGGGTCCGCAGTGCCCGATGAGCTCCCACCGAAACGGCCGGGCTTCGTCCGTCACTGTCGGGGCCACGGCTGGCTATCTGCGGATCTGTTAACAGCAGTTGCTCCTCAAGCCCCGTAACCACGGCATCATCGGCTAGCGAAGCTCCCGGCGCCGCGGCCCTTAACGGAAACCCTTCAGTGATTTCCTTCGTGACATCCAGGCGCGACGTGATATATCCGGGGTGTCGGGATTGTTTTTCGATCGATTAGAAGGTGACCATGGATGGCCTGCCGGCCGGACGTGAGAGGATAGTCGGAGTGGTTAGCTGCCGTTGATGGGACACAGTGTGCACTGTTTCATGTTGGACCCCGCGGTTTTGCAGTGATGTATGTAAAGGGGAAAGGGTGAGGGTGCCACAGGAAGCAAGGGATACTCGAGACTAGGTGAACGGTTCCTGAGTCCTTTTGTATATGACAACGCGTCACCGACGATCATGGATTCGATGGAACGTTGTCTGTAGTCGTCCTTTGAACGGCAGATTGTGAATTTACTGAGAGTATTGGAACGCGAACTCTGCGTTCGCCGGGGCCTCGAAGATGATGGAGGTTCAGCAACAGCACTCGCCGGTCGGGGTTGGACCCTTGGATTTCTCGAGACGCGGCGTCGCCGAGGCCTCGGCCTTCAGGATCGTCAAACCCAAACAGCCACCCTCCGCGATGCCTCATCAGCAGTCCCTCCCAACGGAAACAAACAACAATAATAACGAAAACGCACAGGATAATCCCCAAGTTCCACCAGCAAACGAAGGTAATGTCTGAACACTCTAACGATGTGACGTTAAGATTTCCGATTGTGGCGGACTACCCACAGAACAAGTTTTTCGATCAATTCGGTAATTCATAATCAGGTACAGTCTTGTTTCAACATCAGATAATGCTAGATTGACATGAGATATAATTTTAGATTGACACCAAGTTATGCTAAAAATTTTCGTACATTGGATAACTGTATCACATGCGTACAAGCGCAATTTTCTGACATTTAAAACAGCTTGAAATTTTCGAAGATATCACCTAGGTACGTCATTTCATTCAGTAAAGCGTAAAATTTTATTTCGTCCATTCAACTGTTGTTAAATTAACCGATATCCGAACTTGGCACTTTTTCGAAATTAACGGGGCCTCCTCGTACGTTTAAATGGTAGATAGAATTTTGTTACGGCCAAATCATAACTATTTGGTTGAGTCAATGGCCGCCATTTTGGAGTTAGTATATGGGAGTCCCGGCAATCACATTTACAAAAGTATTACGCAGATATTAGTTGAATCATTCAGTGAAAAGAATCAATGGATTCCGTGTTTTCAAAGGTTATCCTGTTAACTTGCGCCTGACAAGAAGCTCGTGCAGCCTTAGATTTTATGGGCTTGTACAATAATAAACTTGAACTCTTCGGGTTTGATCTCCTTCCGCATTTCACTGGTAACTTATAACGTCCGACAATTATTATATTGCTGGGAATTACGGTTTGTAGATTTTAATCAACCTGCGGGCGTGATGAAATATAGTATTGGAATCTTGAAAAGAATCCAGTCCAAGTTATGTGGCAAATACCGACAAATGTTTTACCAGTAAATAGACGCGAGCTGAAGTCAGCTGCAGAAGGATTTTCGGTAAGGTTTTGAGAACTACTTTCAAGTTCGTAACTGTCAACTTAATCGAATAGTGTCTCATGCTAGCCGTGAAGTGGCTTATACCAATAAGTAGATACGATATTCAGTATCGTTGGGTGAAAATTTGGTATCCAAAATTGTGCAGAAGTCAAGGAATTTTTTTTTTTTTGTTTTACCAACATATAGTATAAGCTTAGGTGACCCTTTGCTGCGTTAAGAGTCGAGTTCAAATGTAGCCAGCCAGTTTCTGCGACGTCGCGTCGTCGTTGTGAAGCTCGATGAATCGTTTAACTAAGATTTGGAAGCAATATCTGTGGTAATTTTGTGCATCGAAACGGTGTGATGGCTTAGGCGTTTCTCTCAAAAGCGGCTGCAACAGGTGCGACGGATCGCATTAGACGAATAGGTATCAACATTAATACCTGCCCTAGTGGGGCTGAAATGTGGGGCGATGTAAATGTAATGATATCATCGTCCCCCGACTTGGCCTTGTCAAACGTGGGGCGAGTGATTAGCGCGTTAATTGCCAGGTGACAGGCAGGTCGGTGGGACTGGAACCGTAGCGACAAGCTTGGCTCCCCATCAGAGAAACTTCGCATTTACCTTCGACAGAGCGATTTTGAAAAAGCAGAGTGTACCCGAAAAATTTGATTGATCGAACTTTATCGAAACCTCGAGTTGTTACCAACGGTAAACTGATTGCGAGTTCTTGTTAAGTAATCGATAGGGCAGTGCAATAGTAACTCACCAATACGCGTTCATCCCTCAAGAAATCATTATCGGATACCTATATTACCGACAACTTGAATTTCCGATCAAACCTTGAGACTATCCTTCGATCGAATTATATTTCAGATCAAGTAGATCATGACGATGAGTATATATTTCGCTCAGGTGCCAGTGCAATGGTCGGAATAAATTTAGAAGACTGCTCTCTGCACGGATTTATAATAAATTTTCAGCTAACATCCCTTGTTTTCGACATTTCTATAAAGACTTAACTAGCAGCCTGTCACGATATAGGACAAAATATGACAATCCAACAATGTTGGATGAGTAGTTGAATCGAAATACATGTTATGAATTTATAGTTGTTCAGTGCTGAATGCTTCTCGTGGTGTCGACGACATTGAATCATAGCCTCATACGAGTAACGTTACATACGGGTTACTTCTAGAAACATTGTTATAATTACCTTCTTGTGCTGGACAATTGAATATCTTCAATGTTGTGATTCACCGTCTCCTAGTCTTTTCGTGTGCCTCACAATTGTCAAAGTTCCAACAATTGGAATACCTTGATATTCTCTTGAAGTGTCTTTTTTAACGAATGTGGATGAGAACCATAAAAACCATACTTCATAGTTGATTATAGTAGATGCTGTAGAAAATACTTTAACAATATTTTTGATTATTGTGAAATCATTCGATTTTTATGTCAGACGTCATGAAGATATGAAGATTTTTTCAACAGCGGCCAATAATTTTTTTCGCTCAATATTCATATACATCCACGTCGTCTTCAACTTTATTCTACATAAAATATAGCATCTTTCATGCTTTGTTCTCACTATAGATAAATCAAGACTATGAGAGCCGTGCTGTTTTCTCATTGTCAGTTAACGGCTACAAAAAATGAGTTTATGTTTTAATTTTGGAACTTTTTATTTCCAATAGTAGCAAAGAGTGGAATTGATCACCGCACGATGTTCAGTCGAATCCACAGTATCAGCCCGAGCTTGAAATTGTACAAATTCGTCGGACCGCCAGGTGAAAATTTTCCGTGTCTCTATCTCGTGCTGTCATTCTCTGGTTTGAGCTTGCGGCGCAAATCACGATGGATTTCTCATTTATAGATTTACGACGTTTGATAGGAAAGACGCGAGAGCTAGGCAGCATTGCACAACGATAGCACGATGCCGCCGACAAACACACAATACCTACAAGCATCGGTCGATCGTGCGCGTTCAGAGCCATTCGTTTAGTCACGTTATCTACGACGGGGCTCGAGGTAGTGACTGAAGTTAGCCTGTAGCCACAGGGAAATATGATTTATTTGTGATAATCCTGTAGGCGAGATAGCTTTGCGGCGAGGAGAAACGTAATCTCCTAGCGGTCTGTGCCTATCTCAGATTACCCGTCGGTTTCTATTGCCCCGATTACGCATTTTACGCGTCTCTCTTCTTCTGCACCTATACCAAATAGCAGCAGGCCGCAGGACCCGGAAAACGAAACCCTGACAGCACAGGACTGAAGTCCGTCCGAATGGTGTCTAATAAGCCATTTATTGACGTCTAAAAGTCTCGAATCGACAAGTCTTTCCAGCATGAAAATGTTGTACCCAGACATCACAAAACTTAAAACCGTGAAAAATAGATCCGAGAGATGTGTTATGATCCGTTTTTTGACATCGAAACGATACCTTTGTACCCGAAAGATCTCTTTCGAAAATCTTAGACGTCAATAACGGGTTATAAGATATATCATAAACGTCTTTCTGGCCACTTTGAGTTTTCTGCTGTTCGGGTACCTTTCGGAGGTCAAAAGAGGGCTGTAACATTTCTTAGACGGCTTTTCAACGACTTTCAGTCTTGTGCAATCTTGAGAGTCTTTGTTACCGCTGCAGTGGAATCCCCCTTTCTCTTTTTCAAAGACAGTGATAGCGAGAGAGTGAGAGAGAGAGAGAGACAGAGAGAGAGAGAGAGGAAAAACGTTCGAAAAATACACCCTGCCCATTTCTCTTTTCTAATAAAGACGCTTCCTCGTTCCTCGAACCCCTGCCGAAGGAAGGAGATGAGGATGCGCACTTCTTGATCCCGGGTCTACGAATGGCGAATACTAAATCTCGAGTTCGAACGGTTTCCCGGCCCTCAGGAATAGTTCCCTTCCCCTACCCCTTCACCTCTGCATTTTGTACCGGACGTTTTTTAGCCGTCCTTCTACCCCGCCTCTTGTATGTATATATATATATATATATATATATATCGTCCCGAATAACTCACCCTGCGGAGAATCCACTCTGTCATTCTGGTCTTCGAATTATTGTTACAGGAGGATGCAGCGTTCGGCTCGTATTCCCCAGACTCTGGGCGCCCTTTGCTAACGCCAACGAGGTCACCAGTCTCCCACCACTTCCCCGAAGCCACTCCGGTAAGGATCATCATTTATCTTTACGGACTTAATATTATAGATTCCTGCATTACCCTTTCTTAGCCCAACAACACAACGTGACGTCAGAAGGACGCCTCGAATTCCGGAAATACGTCCTGTCGATTTTTATCGACCATAGCCTAAAAGTCGAAGAATGGCACAATTTTTCGTATTTCCGATTGGGTGTCAGATCAAAGACGTCTTGTACGAGTCTTGTATGTTTTATAAAAGACGCGTTTATAAAGGGTTGACTGTGATGCAAAATTTCTCGGTGTTATTGATTAGACGTATCGAAAATGACGATTCGGGAAAGACGGCTTTCAGTTTCGACTCACAGATGACGAAAAGATGTCAAAAAGACGCCTGAACGTCATAACTATAATGCTTTCTGGTGTCTCTAATCAGACTTGTCAGAGACGTTTTAGATTCTGGAAAGACGTCCTTCAGTTTAGTTTCGCAGACGCCTAAAAGTCGACGAACGCAACATTCTTCGGTATATTAAATGACACGTCAAGTAAAAGACGTCTTAAAGATGTTCTACATTCACGAACGACGTTATATCTTAACAAAAACATGGAGTAAAATTTTATTAACTTCAAAGGATGCAATTATTATAGCAATTATTATGTGTTTTCAAGTGGAGATAGATTTCTAAGATCGCGACGTTCCAGTGAATGCACTGAGAAAAACTCGCGCTGAATATTTCTTACACCACATTATATAAACGTAATTCTTTAATTCTACGAAACAGTTTCGTATGATTCAACTTGAAACAAATTTACTTGACTTGAGGAAATTCCTCATTACTTCTACGAAGCAGTAAATAATTTCATCGAATTAAAGAGAGTATTACTGATTTTATGAAATTAGTTCATACAATGGTGCACAGAGGAATAACGTTGTGTATACAGACACCATACACTGAGAGAAATTTTTAGTTTCGGTTACCGCTCAGTTCTTAACTATTTTCATTTTTTACCACAATCGAAAAATATAGTTCCAGGTACAAAACGAAAATTAGTTTTCTAGCCGTTACCGGAAAGTCTGGTATCCGTTACTATTCTTTCTCATTACGATCACTGTTACTTGATTTTCTTGCAACTGTTGCGAAAATTTAATGATTGTGCAACAATAAATTGACGTTAAAGCCTTATTTAACTAAAAAAGTACGTTATTAACACAAACTGGTTACGTGTACCTCGTTTTATGTACTGTCAACAATATTTAAACAGTTTTTTCTAACGATACCTGTTTTACTGAATTTTTCTAGTTACTGTAACAAATGAAATTTTTCTCAGTGCAGTCTCTGAGTCATACCCATAAGATTCTCGTAACGCTATTGCAATATTTTCAGTTATCGTTACCATCAGTAGTCGAAAAGATTCGAGTTGTCAATTCGAGAAATGTTTCAAAAACCAGAAGGACATGAAAAAAAACCGCAGGTAGTTTAATATTCGTCGATCGAATCTAAAAGTAATATTCACAATTCTGTGCAACTGTCCTCCGTTCCGTAAAACAAACATCCGGCGAAAGCGGATTCACCACGACCGAATGGTCGCGGTTTTTCTAAGATCAGCCAGTCGCGAGGCGAGTTCCTGAGCCGGCTAATCCATCCTGATAGTTCTAATTCAGCGCGCGTCTGCACCTATATAAAACTAAAATACCGCCAGCATAAGAGCACAAAGAGGCCGCCAATGCTCGGCCCGAATCCCTGTGTCGACTCTGTAATCTCCTCCAATTGGGTGGCATTGGGGCCCCATGCATATAAGGCACGGGGGCGGCGGGGTGAGGGAGACGGGTTACGGCGTGACGCGTGCTACCATTTATCCCAATCATGCGGCCCGAGTCTTCGAGTTAACGATTGATAAATAAGAAAAAAGACCGCGTCATCCGGGCACAGAGGAAACAGCCGTGCATTATCCCCAAGATACGGCCCTCGCCCCTTTAATTACCCCCATTCCGAACCGTCTTCGGAGCCGCTCTCGTCGTTCCACCGTCGGATATAACCTCTCGATAATCGGTAGTTGAGTTGGGGAATTTTAAGGAATTCTGAACTGACTATTAAGACGGAGGACTTTACACTCGGTTACAGTGATACGCTTATTCTGCGGAACGATTTTTTTTTTACTTGACTTGAAAAATGTTTAGGAACTTCGTTACTTCTACGCGGTGGCGAATAGTTATCCGCGTATCAAATCGTTACCAGAGTCTTTATTTTCGGACCTCACAAAACTTGAGGAGGTGCCCTGGTCGGTTTCGACGTTGACTTATATATCTTCAAATATCGAAGTCCACGTACCTCACACGTGAAAATGGGCTTAACAGTCCTATTCAATACTCAATTCGGTACATAAACACTCCGATACATTTTCATTTCGGGGAGAAATAAAGAAATTGCATTAATGATACGAAGTTACTATCGCGATTTCGTAGAATTTGTTTATTTAGTGTTTTTGTTCAGAATTATGTATAGACTGGCCTTGTTAAGCCTGTTTTTGCGTGTGAGATACGCTGATTTTGATATTTGGAGATATACACGTTAACGTCAAAATGATATTCGAGTATCGTCTTTCCGACCCGTTTTGTTCATTTCTAAAAGTTACGAAAAACATCTTTTGAATGTAAAGATGCCCCTTATTTTTCTTCAAAGTCAAAAAACGAGTCTTAAAATATATTTTAAACACCTTCCTGGCGATTTTCAGTTGCGTGCTGGTTAGGCTCTCATTTCACCGTCAAACATAACCTCACGATTGGTCAGTTGTGGATTTTTGCAAAATTCTAGACCGAGAAGAAATATCAATCCGTTCACCAAGATTCTTCCGTTCTACGAACTAAATTTTTTCATTTCACTCGGGTAAACTTTGTTCCATTTCGTTAAGTATTTCTACACGATGTAAATCATTGCCCTCATTCCGATCCTTGGGCCGAGTCTTTCCTGCCATTTCACCGTCAAACACAACCTCATGATTATCGGTCTAAAATTAGATGTTATTAGAATTCCGGGACCGACAAAACGTGTTTGTAGAATTGTTTAGGAATAATATAAGACAGTAAAAAAATAACAAAAATAGATCTTAAATATCCTGTGTAGTGAAAAAAAAAATTAAAATACATACAGTAATTAGATATAGGAAATTAGCGGAAACCGCTGATGAAACTGATAACTTCAGAATTGGATTTTCGAATTCGGTCGTTTGTTCAAGAAAATTGTGCCAAAGAAAGTAATAACTGTGCGTGTAAAAACAATTATAGAATTCGATTTTTAAAGTTCGTTGTTTCGACTACAAAGTGCTTTGTTTCAACAAGCAATTTGAAGACTGCAAAATAAAAGTAAAAAAAGTAGAATGTCAAAGAAATCTATACCAAAAAGTTTTCCAAACGATTTTATAATTCAATTTTGAAAATACATTGTTGTTGAAAAAACATTGTATTCCTGAAATTTTCGAAAACAATTTGAAAAAATGCCAAGCAAATCAACGAGAGATTATTTAATTTCGGAAAGTAGTGTATATAACGCGTTTCGTGTCCCTCGCATTATTTCGCTCATTGCATAATGGGCCTTAGCCTAAACCTAAACTATGGAATGAGAAGAGTGGGAGTTCCCGAGAGGATGCAATTAACCTACAGAGTTCACTCTTGCACACACCTACAATTACCGATAGAGGAAGAAGCGTTTGCCTGCAACTTTCGCCTCGCAAACTCGCCGATATTGTTGCCGAAACTGGAAAGTTTTGCGCGTCTCGTTCGCAAAAGCGTCCCGTGCATGTTACGTGAAGGGTGAAATTGGGGTGTCGACGTGCGGGAAAAATCCTCGCTTCTTCTTCTTCCTCTTTTTCTTCTTCTTCTTCTTCTTCTTCTTGCTTGTTCAGACGCAGACGTGAATTTAGACGCACAGGCGGGAAATCCGGTGTTGCGCAAGCACTGCACAGCAGCAACAGAACCCGGACGAAGAAGAGAGCAAGCGATGACAACATGTGCCTGCCCCCCGATACTCGTTCCTCGCCTTCATGTCATTCCGGCAAGAAACGCTTTCCCGGTTCTCTCAACTGCGCCCTTTTTGCCGCATTTCTCCACCGCCAGACGCAACATTTGCGTAAGCAGTTCTTCTTTCCTCGGCTTCCAGCTTTACCTAACATCTGTCACATTTCTTGCTCTGCCCTCATCTCACTCTTTCTCTCGTCCCGTATTTCTTCCGATTTCTATCACTCGCTTTCCAATCCGCAACTCAATCTCCCGTTCAACCCTAAATATCGCGTGAAAAAAGTCACCATGGAAATTAAATTCCGAGAGCAACAGCGGTTCTTGTGCATATACAATCCTGCGGGATAAGCTCATTGAAGAACTTATTTAAATTCGTCGTATTTATATCGCGTCGGGTGCAATTAAACGTTCAACTTTTCTTGTACAATATTGAAAAAACAAAATGAAGTGTTTGACAACTTCTAGAAATGTATGAAACTTGACTTTGACTTGATCACGTTTTGTTTACCTATTCTTCAATGATTATTATCGTCGTGTTAGACTTTTATTCCGGCCTGTATGAAATTTTTCTTACAAACAATTTGATTCTGGAGTAAAAATTAGAAGTTAAATCTTTTTAACTTGAACACTCAAAACTTTGTAACCCAAGATCAAGGTCGTATGGAATACTTAATTGTAAATGGAAAAGAAACTTGACGAAAATGACTAATTTTTTTATTCTGCCAATTCGTTTACTGCGAATTAACATATTCGCCTATAATTTGACACTATCAATCGCCTAAAAAATACGTTATGTATACATATCTTCATGCTTTATAGGTCAGGCGGTCCACCATTTTCAGGGTCGAACGTTTGGCAATAAATTTGAACCCTATGACCTGGCAAAAAACTACAAAATGTATGAATGTCCATTCATAAATATCAAAGTACGTTTATAGTAAAATTGGATTATGTTATCCGGCCTTTGCTTGTGTATTCGAATTTTCTTGGAATCATTTCTGTCACATAGTAGAGATGTTGTTTCTTTCATGTCCATAACCATTGTATGATGGCGCTGCCCATATTTTGTCTGTTCGACATTTCCCGAGCAAACCGCCTTTCTAATTTCTTCATTCGCTTCAGGAAGCCCGTTTAATTCGATTAGGTAGCGAGATGCGGGGTAAACCAGAGACGTATCATATTTTTATTTGATTGCAAACCCTCGACATGACGGCGAGGGGAAAGCGAGGAGGCTGTTGGCTCCGGGTTTGAACACGATTAGCTGTAGAAGCGGGTGCGTAGAACATGAGGCAGGGTGTCCAGAGACACGTGCCTCGCGGCAGGCCCTTCGGATTATAAATATGGCGGGTCGCGCCACTTCAATAACCCCAGTTTATTAGAATTCGAGGAAGAGAAACAGAGCGCCACGCAGTCGAGCTGAGCAGCCCGCTTCTTATCATGATTTAAAACCGGATTTACACTCTAAATGGTCGAAGCGACGGTTTCCGGCCCGCCGATTGGTTCGAAAAATTTGACTGCCAGAGGGGGAGAAGGAATTATATCTCACGGTCGTATATCACCAGATATCACCGACACCTTTATGAATCCTCCTGATTAAACTTGCCTGTTTTCCAACTCCGTGTTGCTCACTGGAAACGCGGATGCCAGCTCGCATCGGAACGGAGAGACAAATGAGAGTCAAGATAATCCACATTTTCATTTTAATGGTTCTTTGAAATTGGTCGATTGTGAATAGTGGATACGTGTGGATTTTCCAACGATTAGAGTATTCAATTTGCAATAAATAAATACTTTTTCAGTACCCAATCGACGTTATACATATAAAATACAACATGAAAAGATACGTTCGTCCGGATTCTAATGATACAGAAGTTGGTCTGAAACATCCGCCATTATAATTTACGCATGTTCAACGACGAATGGAAACATAACCTCAAATACAATTGTTCTAACGACTGGCAGCACGAATAGGGAAAATGATTACACGAAAATGATCCAGTAAAGAAGTTACAATGATCATTATTTTTTGATTCTTCTCTTCAAACATTGCGATTTTTTTTTTCTCTTGTAAACAGAACGTTTATATAAATATTTCCATGCTCACGAATGCCGTTTATTAGCACTCAAGATCCAGTGGTCTAAAATTTACTTCCAGCAAAGTTGAGGTTCCATCCACATATTATTAAATTTGTTACTTTCCGAATGAGAATAGCAGCAAAAAAGCAATAATATGACCTCATCAAGTACAGCTCAAACATACCGCAAAATCTCACAACTGAATGGCAGCAATTGACCGACCTTCATCTTTTGGGGACTTGAATATCGAGACGAGGCGAGGCGTGAACCTCTTTGATTCCGACGTTCCCTAGCGGGGAAACCCGCGCCTCGTTAGCGCTGCGCAACCCCTGTGCGTTCCTAAATACGAACCACCCTTCCCACCCGAAATACGTGACTCAAATCCCATTTCTTACCGTGATCCCCGCGTGGAAATACAGACAGGCACACGGGAGTCGACCGGCGCCTCGAATGAATCTTTTTCTCCGATTGACTCGTCTTCTTCTGCGACGGTACTTGCGAAGTAGAAAGTGAACCGTCAAGTATTACGTCGATTGGGGTTGACTTTGCGATTGACATCAAACGAATATCCTGGATTTTTAAGAATTCTAAATCGGTTTACAACGAAGCATCGATGTATCTAAACTGATGTTTGTATAAATTTCAGTATTTCGCAATTACATGTAATATTTTAAACAAATCTCTCTACCTTACGAATACAATGACTCGTTGAATACGTACGACTGTGTCGTCAAAATATTACTAACAAGTATCAATTTTTTGCCGACAGTTTTTTTTTTTTTTTGTTATACAGTAAAACGGTCATATCGGTAATAGAGCTTAATGTTTTCAGGTTAGGTAGTATCTGTCTGCTTGCGGCATCTTTTCGACCGAGGTTACATAACCTCAAAATCAATTGTCAACCGTTTCGAAGACAAAAACTCGACGATCATTATTCTTCAAGTATCAGAATTTAGACGACTTTTTATCAGCTTGTAAAGTATACTAATAAATCAGTTCATCGCACGTTTCGCATTATTTCATTCGCACCGCGGTGAAATGACAGACCAAAATATTACCCAGCCCAAAAAGATTGAACCATATTACTTGTATTACCGTTTCCCCGTGAACACACGTGATTATAAAACTTCAGAATTACGCTTCAGCCTCCGGAATCGTTTTCTACACAACGCGATTCACCTATCGTAACAATCATACCAAGAGAAAACTGTGAAAATTAACAGGTTGAGCGGCCGAATCCGCATGCGCAAGATAACCGGATTCCATTGGTCGACCGGATCGCATTGAGGCAATATTTCTGTATGCAAGTCAGGAGAGCCAACTTACTCGAAATCGCGCACGAGAGTCAATCCTTCTGCGTCAAGTAGCGATCAATTCAGGTTATGTCATTACTATGATTCGTAGCATCCATCGGTCATGAGTCGGTTAACAATGAAAATTTGCCAAGCCTTCTCGAATTGCAACATTAATCATTCGTCATCCGTTCTCCCTAGAAAACTCAAAATCGCGTACATAACCTCCACAAGCCCAGTTTGACATCTAAATCTTGTTGCGGCAAGGCTGCGTGAAAAGACGATGAATCTCGCGCATGCGCAATCAGTTCAATTCAGTTTCACCGTATCCTCCAAGCGTATCAACGTTGCTACAGAAATTCCTCTTATAAACATTGTTACAGAGCGCCTCTCCTTCGGCGTGGGAAGGCTGGTGGGTTCCCCGTCGACTAGGAGTCCGTCTCCGGTTCACTCCCTGTCGCCCGAGTCCCCCGGGGACGTGCGGAGCGGCGAGGGTGCGGAAGACGAGGAAGAGGAAGTCGACGTGGACGTGGAGGAAGTCGGCGACGAGGACGAGCGCGAGGCGACCTCCAGCCCGCCGTCGTCGCCGCAGAGCGTGACGAGGAACCCGGTGACGACCCACCCGCCGAAACGGTCAGGTGATAGCTTCAGCGTCTCGGCGCTGCTGAGGCCAGACCCGCCGACGGCTCACCCGCGGAACGATTCCCCCCTGAGGAACGGGGCGCCCCCCACGTCTGGCGCCCCCCCGCCGATCCTCTACCCGCCCCTGCACCTCCAGGGTGCCTCTCTCCTGCCCCCGCACCCCCACCCTCACCCACTATCCTACCTCCACCCCCACCTCCTACCCCATCACCTCCTGCCCCCGCACCTCCACCCCCTGCTTCGCGGAGTTCATCCTGGACACCCTGGGCTGCATTCGGCACATGCTGCACATGGGCTTCACCATCCTCATCCCCTAGGCGATGTTTACAGTTGCGTGAAATGCGACAAAATGTTCAGCACCCCTCATGGGCTTGAGGTAAGTTTTACTTTTTTCTTTTTTCATTTCTCACGATATTGTAATTTCATTTAAACTATTTTTTTTTTCACACATGGTGCCCAGAATATACACCTGAAAAAAATTTAGCCGAATACGAACATATTTGAACGAGTTTTCTATACTAGAGAAAAAAATCTGGCGGGTTTGAAACAAGTTTTAATCGAATCAAATCAAATTTTTTTCTCTACGTGTATACGCACCTGATGAATTATTTTAATATACTTGATATTGGAATAAAATTTTTATGTTTCACACACGTCTGGAAGAATTTTTTTTTTCGATTACTCTAAAATCGATATTCAAACTCTGAGGATCATCTGTAAATTACATATGGTTTCTAATAAAATAATGAGGGAGTGGGGATAACATTATTTGGGAACTTTGGATAGGAAAATGGGGGGCTGGAAACATTCCTGCAAAAGTACGATTTCTGTAGTTTTGAAGAACGCTTTTATTTACAGCCCATCTATTTTAAATTTCAACAATATATACTGCATGAGTAAAGTATACGTTGTTTCACAAAGTTTGAGATGAATTTGTTGCTTAGTCACGGAAAAAATACGATTTACTGAATTTTTCGGTACGCGCTGAAGGTTCGTCTGGTATTTGAAATAAAAATATTGTAATTTTGATGAACTATCGGTCACTGATCTTCAAACGGATTTCAGAATTTTATTAAGCACATTGAGCTCTCAAAGTTGTCAGGAAAGTTATCATTTCTCTGTGCAGTCCCTTCTTTACAGCTGAGGGTATAATCGATTAATTCTATCTCGCCATAAAGGTAGAATTTTCGAAGTTGCTGACAGAGTGTAGTTGAAAAATTCAAGTAACCTTTGTTTTTCTTTAAAATCAAGTTGTTATGGTGGCAAAGTGAGGTTTGACGCAACAGAACGCCTCATTGTCGATATTTACGTCCACCCATGTGTAACCCTCCTTCACTGTCACACTTTGACATGGGAAAAGATTATTTTAGACGTAGGGCGGTTCGGAAATTATAAACTTCATCTCGAACTTTGGCTACAAATGCGGGTATCCGCGAAGCTCCGATCTCCGCGAGTAAAAAACTTTTTCCCTCCAAAGTTTCGATCATTCACAAACGTTGTCACAAAAGCAGAGCAACTTTATACTCTGTATTATTTCTAATCCATGGTCATGCCGTTATATTTGTTCTGATTGGTCAATCAAATATCCTACAAACTTCATGATAAAAAATCTCTTATTTCCTGTTTTCAGTCAGTTTTATTCAGGTACAACAGGTACTACTTTCGTAAAAATGAGCTCCGATTTTAGACGTGAGAGCTTTCAGTCTCAGTCGCGTATATTTAAAGGTGCAACTTGTTTTAACTTTTTGGGTTGTTGATCAGTGACCAGAAATTACGTGAAAAAATAGCTACATACAAGTGTTTTTAATCCTAAATCATGACTTGGTCATCGTCGACGAAGAGTGATCGGTTTTGAGAACAGAGTAGCGATAATTCGTTCAAATTTGATTTGCTTGATCCGTTTAAGGTGCACGCGAGACGATCGCATAACGGCAAGAGGCCGTTTGCCTGTGAACTGTGCAACAAGACGTTTGGTCACGAAATTAGTTTGACCCAGCACCGAGCCGTTCACTCTGCAGAGAAGGTGTTCGAATGTAAGCAGTGCGGCAAGGCGTTCAAAAGGTCAAGCACCCTGAGCACGCACCTTCTGATACACTCGGACACGAGACCATACCCATGCCAATTCTGTGGCAAGCGTTTCCATCAGAAGAGCGACATGAAGAAGCATACCTACATCCACACTGGTGAGTAAATAAACTACTTTAAGGTTACTCGGGACGAATTTGGCAGTGCGCCTTTGCCCAATGGTTGTAATGTGGAAAGAAGTAATTCAGTATCTGATGTTTGTTTGTGAACATCCGCTTGGTTTTATAATTAAGCTCTTCGTATAAGAGTTGATTATTATACTTGTGGTATGTTTTACTGGACAAGAAAGTAATCGTATTCCCACAGTGTATAAGTTGCGATCATCGACATTCAATCGAGTAAATGAGAAATGAAAGTATCAGGGAGTGAGAAATATCTTTTCGACTATAGCTCTATAGCTATAAAATTAAATGATTTCGGTTCATTGGCATTGATTTATAGTGATTCCGTAGTAATTTCTGCCTCCGCATGTGACTTCTGTTGGTTTCCAGAGTGCAAACTCACTTCCTTATATATTGATTATCAATAATTTAGTAGCATTGTAAACGATTTCCAGTGATTTTGGGTTAGCTAAAATCACGGTACATCGCAACAAGTTACTAGAAATATTGTGAAACGCTGAGAAAATATTGGAAATGAATGGAAATCACCTGGTAAACTGAACATCAGCAAACTCGTAAAATAAAATAGAAAACAATGGACACTGATGCTAAAGATCAATTCAAATCAACGATTTCCACGATTTCGAACGCTTGCCGGGTGATTTCTTCGGCGCTATCATCATTTGAGTCCAAGAGATGTGCAAATCGGTTCAGTTGCCGCAATTGATGCTTTGTGATTCGAAAAAACATCCAAGTCATTCGAGTTCCTTTGATGTAAAATGCGATTTCCATTTGTTAAATGTACGAGTTCCTTGAGTGAAATGCCCCTCACTCTTATCTCAGTATCTCTACACCGTGGTCCCATCGAATGTCACACCAGTCAATCGTCACTCTGCGTGAATGACAACGATTATCGCGTGGTTGTTAACTGCCCCGTATGGATTTCCGCTAAATAATGTAAGCAATCATCTGGACAAAGTCACTCGAGTTCGCATTGTCCGGCTTATACGGAAAGCGCAAGCCCTAAAAGTCTGAGCCAGCTGGGGTGGCACGGTTTGGAGCCGTGCGTTTCACCACGCCAGTAATAATCGTAATGTCTTTCGGGGCGCAGGCTGGAGGGCAACGAGCCCTAGGGATGCTCGGCCCTAATCTTCAAATAGAATTTCACTGCGACCAAATTGTCTGTGGGAAAACTGACGTTATTTATTACGCCCGACTCTCGAACAGTACCAGACCCAGAAAATCAAGGAGATCCTCGTTTAGTTTTTCATACGCAATAATATTCCCCTCGGCAATTAACACAGCCTGCAGGCATTCTGCGCGAGTCCAGATCTGAATTCCCGTAATATCCGCATTGCTGTCATACCCTCAACCATACAATCAAGATATCATTCGCACTGAAACCTGCATGCAAGATTGGTAACTTACTATCAGAAGTGAATTGGTTCATTTGAGTATTAACCAATATCGAGTTTAGTATACAGTTGAGTTACCAGTTACTGTTGAGGACACTACTGGAACCTGTTATTACAGCGAATCCAATTACTGAGGTTACGATTCAACCTTGTAATTACCCTTGGTAACATTAGTGAGTCACATTGTGAAAAGAAAACTGTCACTGAACTGAGTAATTAGTGATCAACGAAACTACATGTACATTGGAATCGACCAATTCATC
Organism: Neodiprion fabricii; assembly: GCF_021155785.1. Lineage (NCBI taxonomy): Eukaryota > Metazoa > Arthropoda > Insecta > Hymenoptera > Diprionidae > Neodiprion > Neodiprion fabricii. Next base: position 17,598,255 of record NC_060243.1, read on the forward strand.
GAGAGGTTTATGAGTATATTAGAAATTGGATTCTGTCGATTAGTACAGCTCCGGTTTTCTGACATCGAAACGAACAGTTGAATCAAGACTTTCGAACGTGGAATATTCGAATTTAGTGTTAGATCAGCATCGACCTAATAAGCAAATTGTATTTTACACTTTTTTCTCTCTCCTAAGAGTAATAAATCCGGGAAACGATAGAGTTTACAATTATGCTTGTACGGTTAATGAGAAAAGCTACAAAATTTTATGCAAATGTTATACATACACTTATAGTTGATTATAGCTTGCTCTGAGGTTATAAAAAAACCCGACTACACTGCTGAACTCCATAATTCACACAATCGTGATCACAAACCAGGTAATTTTTCGAAACTGAAAAATGTTTTTATCGCTTTATAGGAGAGGAAAATATTGATCTGTTTAAAACGATACATATTTTAGCTCAATCAAACCATAAATCGAGGTTTGTGTAAGATTTTTTTCTGTCAGTGTAGTTTTGCCAATTGTTGTATTACTAAAAATAAGTGGACTTTGACATGTTCAATAGACTATTTCACATTTGGAAAACAGTTGTTTTTTTTTTCCAAGGAAAAAGATTCAAACGCTAGTTTTGAACATACTAAAAATATTCGTGCAGATGTAGAATTTTCAACTCAAGTCCAAGAGTTTTCTTATATAATGATACTGTTTCTCATGATCCCAAAGCAACGAGTAAAAATTGTACACTAGTTTCAGTTTCTTAGCGGAATTGTTCGAAATAATTGTTTGGTACGGTTTCATTGTTCGGCTGACTCTGTTTTGATGTAAATGATAATTCGATTCCGTAGACCTCGAAAAGTTCAGTCCACAATTTGCAAGAAAACGTAGAAAAAGTCCTGATTTTTAATAATATCCGGTTTCTGGTTGCTTGAACGTTAAATAAAACTTATCAATTTTGAAGATAATTTAATTATCTGCACTTTTATACCCGAATGAGACTGTGCTCACGATTGTTTAGGAAAACTTGAAAAAAGAACTGCAATAATAATGTTTTTCACACGTTATTCCAATGTAAAAAAGTGACATAATATGCAAAGTAAATATCCGAAGTGTACTTCACGTTTTTTTTCCTATGTGATACATTGTAGTATATCAAAAAACTTTAAATACGACTTCATTTCTGCATATTAATTGGCTGTTTAAGGGATAAAAACCAGGCCTAAGGTTTATCCCCAAAAAATAAGGGATGTAAAATTTTGAGAACAAAAACATTGCCTACATCATCAACTATCGATAATGAACAAAGTTCAATTGATTTTATAATAACAAAATTTCACGTCATTATGGAGCAATCCTAAAAAAAATGATTTTCGAGTGTTGAATTTCAGGAGCAGTCCTCAGCCCTTTTTCATTTCCACGTATGAAAAAGTACTTTTCCAGTTTGTTTTTTTTTTTTTTTTTTTTTTTATATACCCTAGAACATATCACAGAACGAAGAGCATCGGCGATACATACTTCGGGTTCTTTTCTTGTTAGATTCCTTGTAGAATATTTTCGCACGTAAAAAACTAATGTTCCGACCTTGGCCAAGCAAAAAATGTAGGTAAATTTGGAAAAATCTGAGGTCCAAGGATCACGATCGCAAAATTTGCATAAAGAGACCGTGCAAAGGGTCTCGGAAGTAAGCGGAGAGTAAATTTTGCGCCAGTCCAACCGCCGGATGTTTGTCTTTGATACCGCGTCCCCAGACGACGTTGAACCTTGCCGCTAAGGACGAAGAGTCCCGGCTGCAATGGTTCAGGATACGACGCAGCCACGGATGAACTGGGCAAGAAGAGGAGAGGAGAGGAGAGGGAAAAAGCTGTGGGTGGGGCGTCGGAACACTTGACACTCCGGTGTCTTAGGTTGATGGAGCAGCGGCGAGGGGATAAAGGAACGCGACGACGCCGGCAGGACGAAGGGACGAAGGGTCTCTGGGCCTGGTATCGCGTCTCCATGGCAACGCTCCCGATGTCTTATCAAATTATCACCTTGTCCTCTACCCGCCCCGCCGCGCCCGCCTCCCTTCCTCTCTTCGTTCATCCCTCTTTCGGTGAACTCTAGGCGAGGTCGGCGAGGAAGTGGAAGAAGAACCGGGTCGGCGAGTGAGGGCGAGGAGGAGGACAAAGGAGGATACAAAGCTAAACCGATGGTCACTTCGCCGCGACTAACAACCTATGGGACCTCGGTGCCTCTTCCCGGCCTTTTCCCATGCCTCGAGGACTCTCGCTCGAGAACATTTAATTCATTATTCAGGGGTATGAAAAATTCAACCAACCGACAAACCCACCTCTAATTCTCTAGTCCCGACGAATTACCCTCAAAAACTACAACTGCGATAGTCGCCCAGGTTAGAATACGGAAACAAGACGGATGAACGGAAAAGCTCAGCTTTTTTTTTTGGAACCGGAACGATCGGATTATCGCTTTTTTAGTTAGTAATAGATCTTCGAGTAAGGGAGATCGGGGTAAATATTTTTAACTCGACACATTTCGAGGTGGTGCAACGATGTCGAGGATAAAACGGAAACACAATGCAAAAAAAAAAGCACTTTGGACAAGCAAGAAAAACGTTTTGGAATGAATTATATCCAAACAAGTAACACTGAATAATAATCATAATAAATTCAAAACGAAAGGTCGCGACTGCCAAATTGTAGAAAAATTCTTGAAAAATTATAAGATTATAACGTTCGGTGTATCAAGTTTTACAAATTTCTTTACAAATTTTAATGAAATAAATTTGACCGTTGGTTCGGAATTTCAGACATACCTGACCGGAAGTAGTATCAAAATTTCAAAAGTTTCGGGATACGTCTCTTACCAGATACTTAATGTTAGGCTAAAATATCGTCCGAATTCGAAGAACAGTTCCACTGTAATTTAGCATACGCGAAATAATTTTTAAAAAGTAAAACACCGGAAGTGGCAAAAGCTTCGAAAATTCCACGAATCGTTTCTATTAACAGCGCGATTTTCTCACCCAAATATCATCCAAGTCAATGAAGCCGTTTTCTGGAAACTGACGATACAACATTTTTTGCGGACACAAAAGCTGGAAAATGAAACTTTTTTTGTGACGACAAATGCAAATTCAGGTATTCCACTTTACGATGATCTGGTCATGGGTTTTTATTTCACCCGGCACTTGGTCAGCCGTTTGTTGCGCTAAGGTTCAATGTGTTTCAACCCCCGAATTTACCCCTCCATTTTGGTGCAGCAGCAGCAATTGCAGTGTCGAGTTATACAGAATTACAGGGTAAAGCCGATATTGACACTATGGTAAATTGTAGCAGTCGAATGGCTGATTTGTGGCCAGGTTAACAATAGTTTCAAACCCTTGTTATTTTATTTTCTCACATTTTCATTATTCTTTTTCACCTTTGCCTGTGCCCGTCATTTTGCTCTTTCTTATTTGCCATCTCGAAAAACGGAGGATTAACTCTTAATCTGCACCGTGCAGTTAGGCCGGCAGAGGGAAGAATTTCACGGTTGTTTCTCCCTGTCGCGACTCTGGTCTCTGGATTCTATCTAATTCTCTTTTCTCTCTTCTCTGCGTCAGTCAAGCTCCATAAAACTGCGTGAGTAATGCGGGCAATAAATTCTTCATCAAAACTATATCTATCTACTCCACCGAGTATCCTCTAATCTTTTTCGCCTACCGCCATGACGGACTATCTGGCTAAAAATTATTATAATGCGGTGATAAAGATCAAGTGAAGAAACAAAATTAATTGTTTTAAATATTTAACCCACAGTGAATAGGTGTTCGGAAGTTTGTGCGACGTATTTTTCAGAGGCTGTTTTTTCTTTAATTTTTTCACATTATTACTATTATTATCAGTTTTCGATGTTGTGAGCTTTTTTATTTTCGATCTTCCGTAACTTTAACCCTCTATCCTTCGGAATACAGAAAGTTAAAGTACAGAAAATTCATAGTGAAGAATGGTTAAATTGTATAAAGAGCCAAAATATAAAATCGTCAGAATAATAATATAAGAATGTAAGCAATGCAAAACATAGAATCGGAAGAAAAGTCAAAATTCTGGCGATTCTATGTTTTTGATTCTACACTTCAACTTTTCCACATTTCGATATTTTATGAAACAAATTTCTGGGTCTTTGAAATTCTGTGAAACAGATTCTTAAATTACGTCTCGGAACATTCGATACTGTGACCATTCAATTTTCCGGTCTTACTAGACTTTAATCCCCACGCCCTCCAAAATGTAGAAAGGCGAAGTAGAGATAAAGGTGAAAGTGTACAAAGCCAAAATACAGAATCGCCAGGATGATCAGTAGGAAGAGAAAAAGCCAAAACATAGAATCGATAGAACTGATCTATTCGTTTCCTGATTTTTCGACATTTTGACATTTCTCTACTTGAACTTAACCCAATGTCAAGTTGCATGGAACGGATTCCCGCATCTTTATTAAGACTCGATACCGCGACCCTTCTACCCTGTGACCATTTCGCATTTCGTCAACGTTCCGCATTAAATTTTCAACCAAACGACAGGGGTAGCGTTTTCCTTTTCCACCATTCGGTCAATGCCTACCACGGAGAATAAGCAGTAGCCAGTAACAGGAGTAGCAGAAGCAGGAAACCCACGAGAGAGAGAGAGAGAGAGAGAGAATTTATCGGGAAGCGTCCAAGGCGAGGTGGATGTAGAAGCGAGTTTTTTCCTCTCGGCGAGGGCAGAGGAAACGAAGCGAAGCCAAGCCAAGGGAAGGGTAGGAGGGTGGGCAGGGCGAAAGCTCGCACACCACTTCCACCGTTCCATTGCCGAGCGGTGGGAGTCGGTGGCTAATGATAATCATTTCACCGGCCCCGAGAGTCTCCCAGTCATGTGCAATAAGGGCGCGGCGACGGCGGCGTCGCAACCTCCCGGGGGATCTCGGCGTAACGTAAAATCATTATTAGCGAGGCGGGTGCCTGCCTCCCTCTATCCCTCTCCACCACCAGAGATCCCGACGTCGACCTGCGGTGCACGCAGGGATAAGAGCACTGCAAATATTGTTCGTGCACAAGACCAGCTGGAATAGACAGAGATACATGACCTCGTGTACGGGATACACTGGGTGTCCCGTTTGTTCCCTCCTTCCTTTAATTCCCTTGTCCTGCGCCCTGACGATAGGGTTGAAGGACCGAAAATTCGTACCTTTTTTGATTTTTTATTGCAGGAAATATTGGCCGTGACATTGACTGTTGATCGAATTGTTAGATTCGTCGGCTACGGATGATTGCTTGATGATATTCAACGATAGAAAATATCACGTGGTTTTTAACAAAAGGATTCGTTTCAAAACGCTTGAAAATTGTTGAAAATCTAGTAAATGTTAGATTTCATTCGTAATTTCAATTATTCAGAAGACTATTGGGTGTTGAAATTGATTCGTAGCGTTTTACGCGTCTGTTTTCACGAGAAAAATAAAAACGCTACGAATTAATTCCCATATTTAATATATTCCAAAAGTTCATTCGAACACTTTTTTTTACATCCTTTTGGCTTCGTTAAATATTCAATTTTACAACATTGCGCTGATGTTGGGTATATCATCGGTAAATTGAATTATTTACTGAAAAACCGAAAGTCTGTATTCACCAACTCTGTACTAAATAGTCATCTAAATGAAACGAACTACTGTAAAATGAAATCGAACAAATATACAGGATTTTAAGCCATTTTGAAGAGATTTGAAATGGAGCATCGATATCTATAAGTTTTTACTGATAATCTCAGTATTTTCTGTTCTAACGTTCTCAGAGAAATGTCTGTACCTTACGTGTACAATAATTCGATAAATATTCAATGATTGACTATATATCTCGTAAAAAAAATTAACAAAAATTATCAATTTTTGGCCAATCAACGATTTTAACATGAAAGTTCGATTTAAAGAGTGACAGGACCGAAACAACGCTTTCAATCGATTTCACATTAAGAAAAACTTCATCCGTTACAGTTATCAAAAAATGCTATTAAAATTAGTATAGTTACAGCAACGTTTCAAATAATGTTGAAATCACAAGAAAATAGTTTAAAAGTAACTATTGAGTATAATCACATGAATCAATACTGCACTTTCTAGTTACTCAAAAATCATAACTGTTTATCTGGTTCATTACAATTTTTCATCTAAACAAGACCTTAACCTCAAACCTTTGTCGCAGCGATGTCAAACTATAACAATAACCACAAAAAAATACAGTAAGAGTGAACATACTTGAAAAAAATAATAAATCATACTAGATTTCTTGATTAATGCAGATAAGAAACTAATTTTCATTTTGCATTCCGAACTACATTTTTTGAAGTAGTCACGACCACATGGTTGCCTATACCGAGAGGTTTTCTTGAAAGAACCTGCTCGCAGTGCGCGCGATTCAACTTGCTTAATTTTCATTGACCGCCATCCATTCTCGCAGCCTGCTGCCAACCTTCGCTAACGAGAACGAAATTCCCTAGAATCGACCGGTTGACAAGTGACAGTTAACCATAACCTCTCGACTACCAAAAAGGTTCGACTCGCGACGCCGTCGCGATCCACTTCGCATCGGTCACTCTGCCTACCATGCTAGTAACATTTTTACTGAGGTGCACTGAGAAAAATTCTTAGTTCCGGTTACCGCTCAGTCTTTAACTATTTTCATTTTTTACTACAACCGAAAAATATAGTTTTAGGTACAAAATGAAAATTAATTTTTTAGCTGTTACCAGAAAGTCTAGTATCCGTTACTATTCTTTCTCATTACGATCACTGTTACTATATTTTCTTGCAACTGTTGCGAAAATTTAATGCTTGTGCAACAATAAATTGATGTCAAAGCCTTATTTAACTAAAAAAGTAGAGTGAACCTAACAGACTGATTTTGCGTTGCAATTACCAAAAAAGGATCGACAATAGCGCAAAATGGTTAGGTGTACCTCGTTTTTTGTATTGCCAACAATATTTAAACAGTTTTTTTTAACGATACCTGTCTTACTGAATTTTTCCCGTTACTATAACAAATGAAATTTTTCTTAATGTGGCTACGGATATAAACTAGATGAAACCTATAGATACGTGAAAACTAGAAACCTCTCGGTACGTGATGACCACGACTAGAAGTACACTTGGGTACAATGAATCTGAGACGGCTAATTTTTTACACTTTACAGTTACGTTGGCAACACAGAAACCTGCAGCGCCACAGTCGGCCGAGCGCGAAACAAACTCAATCTCAATAAACGTAACGTAACCCATGACCGTCGGATCTAACCTTAGAATACCGCGGGGATAATGACTTGTTGGACTGACACGTCAACGACGGTTATGGGTTATGTTACGTTTATCGAGATTGAGTTTGTTTCGCGCTCGGCCGACTGTGGCGCTGCAGGTTTCTGTGTTGCCAACATAACTGTCTAGTGTAAAAAATTAGCCGTCTCAGATCCATTGTCCCCAAGTGTACCTCATTTCGATCCACCTCATTGTCAGACATTTTCTTACGCGAAATAAAACGGGACACCCCGTGCATTTTGGCACACGCAGCCGTGGTGCTGGTGCAGGGGTTGTAAGTCGGTAGTTCGAAGGCCGAGGAAGTCAAGTGCGACACTGGATGGTGGTGCAGAGTGGAAGGCGACAGACTGACAAGTGGCCAGCGTTCAAATTCCCTGCACTGCACCGGTCTGCAGCCCGCTGGGATGTACTAGAAACAAAAATAAGGGTGAACTCTCCGCCGGATCGCCCACTCCGCTAATAAAAACATTCACCGGAATCTATTGTCCTACGCGAATTCATTCGAAGCTGTTGCCTCGGTACTCGGGAATCGCGAGAGAAAATTAACTGCATTACTGAAGATCGAATTGAAAAAATAAAACGAGATAACGGTTACAAAAACAATTTCCTCTGTTCTTTTAATCGGTCTTTTGCCACACGCTAAAAGAAATTTACATTTCTTATTACTGTACAATTCGTAAATATTTTCGTTTTTTTCGGCCTAACCGAGAAATATTATTCTTGGTACAAAATGAATACCAGAAAATCAAGCTCGTTCAATCCGATTCGGTGTTTCAGTACAGTTTCAAAATAGTCCTTCTTCCCGCTCTATTCTGTTAATAATGATCGTAAAATTATCAAGTTGTAACATCTTTTTCATGTTTCGCTGACTACAAAACATTTCAACAGCCCAAATGCATCTTCAAATCGACTTTGGCAACGACTTCAACAATAGCAGCATTTCATAAATTCTACAGACTTCATCACTGCTGATAAAAATGCTTCATCATTTTTTTTTTCTCGTTAAGTTTTTTCTGACTACATCCCAGAGCATTTTTTCTTCACTGTCATTGATTGGCATTGATTGAAGCATGTCGCAGAACTGGTTAAATTCGAAATTTGAAAATTTCACAGAGACCTTTACTGGTTGGGTTTCGATTTTTTCACACTTACTGTATCGATATTGTGGCAATGAAGATAGAAATAAAGTATGTCAAAAATGTCGGCGTACATCGAATTATCTTGTGAACTGATATTATGGAGAAAATTCATTCGATTGTTTGTTATCGATGACCTCGAAAACTAGCGAACCGGTTTTCACGAAATTTTAACAGAACCTTCTTTCCCATCTCTAAAAAGTCTTACTACGTACAAACTAAAGTGCCTTCCCAAAACAGAGCCATGTTTGCCTATTTTGGGGTCCACCGTTTGTCTTATCAAGTAGTCGATAATAAAAGAAACGGGCTTAATTTTCGTCCAAAGTACTATTACATGCAAAAAGAAAGTGTTTGTTTATTCGTTATCGATAATCTGAAAAACTACTAAGCCGATTTATATGAAATTGGAACGGAAGCTTAGGACGACCTGTCTCTGAAATCCAATAGGAACTATTACCAATATTCATCTCGTCAAGGATTCGAATTACAAGATGTTAGCCTGTCATGTCATATATTACGTATGTGAGTTGAAGTAGACGCAACTTTAATCGTAACACTTGTGTTCATTCAGCGATCGTTTGCTCGTCGAGAAAGGCGTCCGCTTGCGCTTACACGATCCTCCCCGCGCTGACCTCGAGGGCTATTTGAGGTTTCCGAGTGACTTGACACCCTAAATTCAGGGTGCCGCAGCATCCCACTAAGCTGTTTAAACTTCTCAACGGTGTGACCGCCCTCAGCCCTCAACTCTCCCATCCTTCTCTGTCTGTCTCATTCTCCTCCCCCAGCTCTTGTTCCTCCCCATCTCTGCAGCTTGTTACCAACGACACGTCTGTCACAATACTTTTTGAGTACCTTCAGCATGCAACGTCTTCAGATTCATTCGGAAGATAGTTAAGAGCGCATGTTTGAGTAATGGCGATTAAAATAGTGGATGAATTTAGAGAACTTGTATACCAAGGGGTTGGTTTTATTGAAAAGTACGTAAATTGAGCTTCGTTTGAGTTTTTTTTTTTTTTTTCTTCTCATTAGAATCATTTGACAAAGGGCATTGTTACTGACAATAATGTTGACGGTATCACTTGCAATTAGTTTCGATGTTCTTTTGCAATACTCACGACATCTCGAAAATGGCTCGACCGGTTTACTTCAAATTTGGAGATAGGATTCTTGAATAGTTTACCCCTTTTATAACGATCTACAAATTTTATTTACTATTTTCTCACAAAAATTATGACAGAATGAAGTTGAAATATGGTTTTCTTGTCCCAAATTTACTACGTTTTTATTTAATTAGCAGAACAATGTGATGACTACAGAAAAAATTTGGACCGTTGAAAATTTTTGAAAATTTTTGCTTAAATTTTTCCAGTCGACGAGATGTTCTGGCCTCTTTTGTTGCTTTCATAGCCTTGATTCGTGCGTGTTTTAGCCGGTTCGAATTTTCTCCGAGACAATAGTGGTACCCCTCATATCCAATTGTTATTCCAAGTAATCTTTCCATTCTTAATAAACTCTCTGCTCCGCCATTAAAAGTAGATACAGCAACATTGGTAGCTATTTCAACTACTCTCCGACTACCTGGACACCCTTAAGTGCAATCTTCCAAATCTTCGAATTAAGACTCTCATTAACATTCTGTGTGAATCCACCTAAGCACTTTTCAAGTAATTGTTCGTCACTTAATGATTCATAGATGGGTTTTATTGCCTGCAGTACAATTTCGGGTAAAGGGGCTTTGTGCTTGTATTCATCAATCGTACCTTCGGCTTTTGCTCTCTGCCAATCACACCAACTTTCTTCTCCAGGTGGACAATGAAAATGCTGAGGTTTTTCGTCCGTTGATGATTTATGGTAGAATGTCGCCCATATAGCATTTTTCATATTTTGCAGTGAGTCAATATTATTTCTAATTGCGAAACCGTAGTAAATAGTTAGCTCGTCTATTAGTTTGCCAGTTAATTTTCCTTTTCCTCCCAAACTAACTTGTTTGACCTGATTCGATGTATTTGACTTTTTCTTTGAAGTCTTTGGCTTCTCTTCTTTCGTGATTGACGTTGATTTTTTACCGTCACTGACGACTTTGCGAAGACGCGTACCCATACGTTTTTGGACACGACCCACGCATTCTTTCTTCTTTACTTCAAGATCTTGATACGGCTGAGCATTCGTGATACTAGAAAAAGTTTTTGTATCACCGTCACCTATGTAATATTCATATTTAACCCCATAGTTTTCTAATGACCTCCGAAACATTTCCACAACACTATCTGGCTCCATTTTCCCAGAGCTACCCTTGTGATTTGCTGCACAATTTTCGTGATGATTTTCTAACCACGATTCATACTCAGCCGTACCTTTGAACTTATCGTGAATTTCGCACTCTTTGCAATATCTGCTTTTTACCAAACAGTCGACAACTTTTCCCGAGAAATAACCAATTAATGTTGTGACTCCGAAAAACGAAGAACATCCTCTCTTCGTCCAAGTGCCATCTCCGGATACAATAATTCCATCCTTAGATAATTGTAATTTATCTTGATTGGCAGATTCTTTAACTTCTTCTTCCGCAGCAACTTTCATAGATGCTTTAGCGACGGTTGCTGAAGCTTCTTCAATAATATTTGTAATTGAATCAAAAGTTGTCTGCGCGATACGTGATGCTAAATCCATGACACCACAAAAAAGCTGCATTGCCTTCAACCCTTTTCCTAAAAGTCGGAAAGCGAATGTGAAGCGTCGATTTATCTCGTATGCAGTGTTTATCAATGGCGATGAAAAAACACTATTAATATTAGCGTCACACGCTGTACAAAAAATATTTAATTTGAATCCAAGTCCACGTGGACTTGCTTTTAAAAATTTAACATCGCCACCACACGTACGACAGACTACACACCCCGAAATAGCTGCAAAAACCGCAGTGAACTGTAAAATACAGTATGAGAACGCTGGATCGAATGAAACCTCATGTAATTGTCCTGATAATTTTTTTGCAGCCGAGCTAGTGTATTTTCTTTCACTCTCCATCTGATCTGGCCTCTGAGGAGGCTTCTTTTTTCCAGGACCTGAACATCGTTCACTTTTACTGCCTTTACGATCTATACTACGACGATTTAACATTTTCGAAAATCACAAATAAGACACACAACTGTTCGCTTCGAATAATCAAAAACAACCAACCTTTAGTTTCATGAACCTTAGCATATCGACCCTACTTTCATAATACTTTCATAGATGTCCCTATAAATGCTTAAAGAATAACAAAAGAACCGACAGGCTTAAAGGCTCCGAAAGTAACGGCCAGCTACCTGTGTGCATTAAACTCTCGTCGGGCGGTCTGATTTTCTACCGTAACTTTGTATCTATGGGGAATTTTTACAATCGACTTTCACAGAAATACGCCTAAAACTATAATGAATAATAACCTATAAAAAAAAAATCGATTTTCTGAAAATTCTGGACGTATGTAACCCCTTGAGAAACGAACTGATAATGAAATAAACTAAAAGTATCGTTTGACAATTGCAGCGATACGGATTATCTCGACGAATTAATGATTAAATATGTAACTTGTACAATATATATATGTACATACATACATATATGTCATATATGTACATATATATATATATATATCAGTTGAAATTCAACCTCTGTGAGAAATGAAATTTCAACCGATGAAAACGATTAGCACACCCTTTGTCAAATCACTCGTAATTGTGACAACTCCCGGCTGAAAGTTTCCTCTTTGAACTCTCTCTCTCTCTCTCTCTCTCTCTCTCTCTCTCTCTCTCTCTCTCTCTCTCTCTCTGTGCACTTGTTCCCAAGCTTACACTGCACCCTTTCCCCGATTTCGCACCCCTGCTGCGGCAATATGTGTTTCTCCCCGTGTCGTTTATCACCATCGATACTCCTGCACGGTGTCAGCTTCACATTCATCGTATAAACCAGCCCCGCAACTACCGCTGTGTGTTATTAGATATGCAAATTGACCGGTGCAACATTACACGGGGTGCATCGCGCCGCTGCAACGCTTCGATCACATTTTCGTGTGAGTTGGCGAGCGAGTGAATCCGCCACCGTGCAACCATATATTTATAATACAAACCCCTTGTGTGATCACCGCGCATCGGTGAACGTGTCGGTTCATACGAACTAGGCACGAATGATTAAATTTCAGGCAAATATTGCCATCATGCGGAGGCACATCCAATTCTCTCGTAGATGACTGATCCAAACACGCTATGCGGGGGGGTGAAATTAACTGCACCATGAACCCGGCGTGCGCGAGAAAGAATTCTTATTCAATCGTTAGACTCGGCTGTTGGTGTGTTATTTTCAAAAGCGTGCTCGTTGTTGGATGGATCATTATAAAAAACTTCCTGGATTTTTGTAGAGCGTTTTTATTCGCGGCAATGAATTCGCTCAAAGAAGTCGTTCGTGTGACAGTTCGAAATGAAATTCTGGATCGAAGGAACTTGACTGACTCAAATGTTGTTTGAGATCGCGAGGAATCGATTTAGGTAACTTGAGTCGTTGAAAATCGTTGCGAATCACTTGAAATTGCACGGTGAGCTTTGGATACGATGGAAATCGTTGTTAGTCTTGCGGTAAACGGGAAATGGTTTCAATTGATCGTTAGCATCGACGAAGTGTTTTCTATTGGTTTCTATCTTATCGTGTCGTTTCGTTGATTTTCATTGATTTTTAGTGGGTTATTGTAACCTCCCGTGATCCTATCTGATCGAAAAATCAGTGGAAAACGCCAGAATGGTAATAAATCATTAAAAATCAATGCTGAAATCACTTGGTACACTGGAAGCCAATGAAAATCGTATGTTCTAGTAAAACAAGTTTTCGAGTGTCTGCACAATTTACAACCAACCGCTGAAAATAAGACGGCTCTGCACTTGAATGATATTCATCGCAGTGCTGTCATTTGTTTGTGAAATATTTCTTGGGTATAAATTAAATCATCCTTATTTACTTACAATTAGAGTTGAATTCGAGTCGATTCGAGTTTCACTCTATCAATTAAGCGACCAAATATATCAGAAAATCACATTTTGTAACGTTTTTGAGAAATGCTAGTTAACCTGACAATGTAACAATAACTTGTCGTTAGGATTGGATGAATACGTGAATCCTAATTATACAATCTGTTCCAGTCTTCACCCTCGTTAGAAAACGTTTCACGTGTCTAATGGCGTAAGGTCGTAAGTGCAATTTTACAACTTTTTGCTGTTGAAGAAGGCAAAATGGCGCATGTTTTTTTTTCACGCCGTATCTAGGCTTAAAACATGAAAATATGGTCAGAAACGTTGGAATTGAATAACAATTTAAAGGTGCGACCTTTTTTGGTGTTGATAAGAATCGAAAAAATAATTTATCGCGGTAAGTGCCTCAGGGCGTAATTTCCAAAAATTATTATTGCCATTTTTATCATTCGGATAAATGACCATCTGGATAATCGACATTCAGAAAATCGGACATCCAAACTGTGTACAACTTTGTTAGTTTCGATTTTTGTGCATTGCGGTAGTCTATGAAACGTAATGAAAAAAAATAAATAAAATAAAAATGTTGTGGTTACGACTTTCTGTTTCAATAATATTTTTCACGTATACTTGTTAATGGAAAAAGGTTGTATGTGCCTAAGATACGACTTTTTGCCTTTGTATATTTTCAAACGCTCCATTTCAATTCAATTACGCGTTTTGACTATTTTCACAGCAAACGGTAAGGAAAAAAAAAAATTATACGCCCCTTTGCAACTAAAATCGCATTTTTATTTGTTACAAACTTACGCCGATAGACACGCGATTTAATTCTGGTTCTATCCAAAATTGATTTGCAATTCACAGTGAACAGTCAAAATGCCACGTGCGACTATTGATTTATCGTTTTTCAAATTCGCCGTTTATACACTATATCTGTCTGCTCATAAAGTCATTTTTCAACACTTCACGATGAATCGGTGAAACTTGTCGACAGATCGAAGTCAATTTGCCCCGTCTGCTAACATCCGCAACAAACGTCACGGTCATAACTTGTAACCTCTCCTCAGGATGACTTGAGGATATCTTTTTACCCTGTTACAAAACACCCCCGTGTCTAGAACAAGGACGAGAATTTCACACAGAGGAAAAATTCCGTACTTGTGTTGACTGTTATACAGCCCTTAATTATTTTCTTTTTTTACCATACCTCCAGGCCATTTTTTAATATACTCACCGATACTGTATTTTCTTCTAACCATTGCGATAATTTCGAGTTTTGTGAAACAGTAACTTGATGTCAACATGACGCGTCTGTGAAACTCTATAACTTTATGATTTGCTTGAAATTTAAACTCGTAATAAAACGTTGTGAATGTCCAGATATTATTCAAAATAACATCAAAAAGTAGCGTTTTTTGAAAAAAAGCTTCTTGCAGTACTTACTGAGGTAAAATTAAAAAAAATCTACAACCGTATACATATACATATAAAATTTGGACGACTATAATAATCACACTGAATGGTTAACGGTAACAAATTTTCTTTAAAAAAAAAATAAAAGAGTTTATACGGACGTACCGCAGAATTTTCTATCGACAATGAAAAACGAGATTCCTTCCCTTGCGGAGAGGGTGGAGAAGGGAAGGAGGTGGATTATCCGGGATGTAAGCGATATTCACTCCTTCTTAATTTTCCCCTCCTCTGATATCGCTGCAACGGAATACACAGATCCGATTTGTCACGATTCCTAATACCATCGGCGTCGTAATAATTAAATAATAGCCGTCCGGGTGGCGACCTCGACTCTTCTATTATCTTCGAAGCATCTCCCTCTCGATGGTCGCACTGCGAACAGAACCATCACTCGTCCCTCGAGGCGAAACGGAAGCACTAAGGAGCTAACCGACTTACGGTTACCCGTCGGCTCGAGTTTCATCCTTCGCATGTCATACGATCATCGTACGTGTGCACCCGCCGAACCACTTTGCACGATCTTGGATTATGTGCCTATCCGCATATACACATACATATATGTATATGTAGGTGTGCGCTCTGTATTTTATGAAAAATAAAAAAAAGGCTGGCGCACTGAGAAAAATTTCATTTGTTACAGTAACTAGAAGAATTCGGTAAAACAGGTATGGTTAAAAAAAACTGTTTAAATATTGTTGGCAATACAAAAAACGAGGTACACCTAACCATTTTGCGCTATTGTCGATCCTTTTTTGGTAATTGCAACGCAAAATCGGTCTGTTAGGTTTACTCTATTTTTTTAGTTAAATAAGGCTTTGACATTAATTTATTCTTGTACGAGCATTAAATTTTCGCAACAGTTGCAAGAAAATATAGCAACAGTGATCGTAATGAGAAAGTATAGTAGCGGATACCAGACTTTCCGGTAACGGCTAGAAAACTAATTTTCATTTTGTACCTAGAACTATATTTTTTGATTGTTGTAAAAAATTAAAATAGCCAAGGACTGAGCGGTAACCGGAACTACAAAATTTCTCTCAGTGCGTGAACATCTTAGAAAGATTAGCAATTGGAAGGGTAACGATATCGAATTTTCAAAGCCACGAAAATCTGCTTCATAGAATTTCGAAATGTAGAGAGTCGAAATACAGAAAAGTCAATACGTAAAAAGTTGAATTATAGAAACGTCAAAGTGTGGAATGGTCAAAGTATAGTACCTGTAGTAAACTATATGACTTTTTCAACGAAAGAGAAACTTTTTTGATCTACAGATTTAACTTGATGAGCTTCAGTTGCAATTTTCGTATCTTTTCGTTCGGCACATTTCTGACCTAATGTGTCCATTTCCGACTCATCGTCGAGTGAAAAAAATATATTTCGCGTACAAGCAAACATGCAGATATTGAAAAATGACGGGAAACGATCGTTAAATTACGAAATAACAAGGGTTAATTTCTTTCCCCTATGAACATAAAATGTAAAGAACCGGATCATCAGCTTGATTCATTTTTCGATGGTCGATTTCATTTCATTCCACGTAAAGTATGATTTTAATACGTTCTACTGATTTTGCATAATTTTGTGCGCCGACTAAAGAATTCTTTCCGCGGAATCCGGAATATTTTCAGTCTTTCTAAATTAGGTATCTAATTTCATACAAACTGCAAAAGAAAATTCTTTTTAACCGTACAAATGTATATAATTAATAAAATTGATGTAACATTTTACGGGTGAACAATGATTGGTTCTTTTTTTCATAACTAATATGAACATACTAACTTCTCTAGATCGAGGCATAAGAAAGCTGGAAATATGATGAGTCCCACCTTGAAAAGCAAATTATTCGATGAGAAGCGCGGTTAAAGCTTGCCATTTATTCCGAGAATATAAATCAGGATTACAATAAATAAATCCATCAACTGTACTTATAAAGCTGAAGCGTGTTGACGATGATATACGTAGAAAAACAAAATACCATAATTTGCATTTGTTTCGTTCAACGCAGTTAACGGCTTACTTTCAACTGAAATTTGATTTCGACGAAAGAAATGTTCACTAACGTCTATGAAATGAAGAACAGAATTCGAAACAAAGTGAAAATGTTGGTGATTTCGCGGAAATAATTCTTTAGTCTGCACACAAAATTATGCAAAATCAGTAGAACGTATTGAAATCATACTTTACTTCGACTGAAATGAAATCGACCATAGAAAAACGAATCAAGCTTATCGTCCGATTCTTTACCAATCTGCAAGTAATGTAAAATGAGAATAAAACTTTTTTCGAATTGGAAAAATATCAACGGTTCACAGTGATTGATTTGGCAAGAGTAATCAAAGGTTATATAAAGCTTTGTTTACAGAATACAAATCATCAGTTTCCTTTTTGATAAAAAAAAAAAGAAAAAAAAACACAGTCGTTGTTCATATAAGACTGTTGGAAGCAAAATTTCGTTTCTATTCAAAAGAACCCGGCTAATTGCTATAAATGGTTTATTAATTTCTGATAATCCAAATAAATAAATAAAGCGTCGCTCAGCCTATCATCGCAACAAAAGACCAGGGATTATTTTCATTCCTCGATCGTAATCTCGAGACAATGTAACGATTTTGAACGGTGCGATTTGCAAATGAGAGAAAATCCGAAAGAAGCTTTAAATTTGTTGCTATTATGCTTTACACTCGTATCACTTGGCCTGCATTTTTTATTACTCCTCGAGCGACGTGGGAATCGGTTTATCGGTCTGGAGCGAATCGTTCTCTTACCGCACTGCACCGGGCAAACGGACTTTGCTAACGAGGGAATAATGGGCAGCCGAAGACAAGCGTCAAGGTGTAAACCCACGGGACTCCCAGGAGTCTGGTTCGACAACGAGAAACGGCGATTCGGTGCCAAACGCACACATTCGCGAGAATCGAGCTCACCGCAAACTCCCATGACAGCGTTTTGCCCGTTATCTGCGGAACAACGAGAACAACGAGCTGTCGTCACGTTGCAGGGAAAGTCCGTTTTAGTTTTCGCAGAATAATTTTTACGTTGCATTTTAACGATCCTTGCGTCATATATTCGATTGGAAACAAAATGCGCACACATTATGACAAACGATCGGTTTATTGTTTTTTAATTTTTTTTTTTCACCCAGTTTCTCGGTCACTTTTCATCGACGTTTATAAAAAAAATTTAATCCAAATTTACCGCCGATGTTTTAGATGCTTACTGTGTTATTATGAAAAATTGAAGTGATTTTTTGACACCGAACTTCAGTGAAAAAAAAGGAAAAAAACGTCATTGCTTATCAATCGGATGAAATCAATGATGTAATTAAATTCCTTGAAACAGTTCGCAACAATAAGGGAATTTGCATTTTTCAACATCGTCGAGTCTTCAGCTGAATTAATTACAGCTGCGATATTCGTATCTTGACAAAATACGTTCTTTCGCGATTTTTGCGAGAATTTGTCGTTACAGTGACCTTAAACAAATTCGTTCGACAAACTTGATCAAAAAAACTGCGCATTCTTTATTCCTATAAAGAGAAGGTTTTTTCCTGAAATTTAAAGTTTCAAAAACAAAAAAAAATAATTTTTTTTGCTTTTTTTTTTCCAAACAGTTGTCTGGCGGTGAATATTATTGTTCCAATATAATTATACTAAACAGCCGAAGATCATATAAATCATAAAATCGAAGCTTGTCACTCGAAATTATCGAAATTTAGCAAGATTCGAACATAGTGACAAAAAATGGTGTCTTAAATTCAGAAACCATTGATCTCGGTAACGTTCAAAAACTTGAGTTCTTTCATTTCAACCGTTCGAAATTTTAACTGTTCAGAAATTTGAATCCCTTTCAACTTTAGTGATTCTAAATTGATCATTTGAATCCCTCGAAATTTCGACTCTTAGGACTGATCGAAAATTCTCCATAACATTCGATCTGTGATTTGATAATTCTAAAGTTCGGAAAAAACAAAGTTTAGTAGTGAGATTATGACGGAAAATAATTATCTTTTTCATTAATACGCACGAATGTCATCAAATGAACACCATGCAACTTTCGTCATCCAACATTGGTACACTGAGAGAAATTTTTAGTTCCAGTTACCGCTCAGTCCTTAACTAATTTCATTTTTTCCTCACAATCGAAAAATATAGTTATAGATAAAAAATAAAAATTATTTTTCTAGCCGTTACCGGAAAGTCTGGTATCCATTACTATTCTTTCTCATTACGATCACTGTTACTAGATTTTCTTGCAACTGTTGCGAAAATTGAACGCTTGCGGAAGAATAAATTGACGTTAAAGCCTTGTTTAACTAAAAAAGTAGAGTAAACCTCACAAACTGATTTTGCGTTGCAATTACGAAAAAAGGATCGACAATAACGCAAAATGGTTACGCGTACCTCGTTTTTCGTAATACCAAAAATATTCAAACAATTTTTTCAAAGATACCTGTCTCACTCAATTTTTCTAGTTACCGTAACAAATGAAATATTTCTCAGTGTATAATTTGTCCGTTATCAGTTTTCCTCGTATCGAGGATTAACTCTCGAAATACCGACTAGAATTTTTCTTTTCGATGAGATCATCGGCAGTTTCGAGCTGCGAGGCTGCGGGTCACGTGATTGATATAATCCCGGTGCGGAACTCGAGGAATATGGGTTGAAATCCGCGCTGTCCTTACAGGCGGTGAATTATGAGGAACGGGCAAAACGATGCTACGTTTCTTCCTCCGAATGCCTCCCTCTTGCTATCTCAGGCTCTACGAGTGGCGTCGAGGGCAGCGAGGAAGAGAGAGAGAGAGAGAGAGAGAGAGTGGGAGAAGAGAGGAGAGGAAAACGCGAAGGTCGATGAAGACGAGCGGAAATCAATGCGCCACCACCCGAGTCCGGCTCTTCTTTCTTTACCCTCCAGAGGCTTCCTCCTCTACCGTCGGACTCTCGTTCAACTTGACAGAAATTCTGAAATCCGGGTCCGATTTCGGAATTGGGATGGGAGTGAAAGTGTAGGAGGATCGGAAAAGGCAGAGTTGCAACGACGAATTTTTAAAGACGCGAAAATATGTTCTGCGAAATTTTATAAAGTGGAAATTATAAAGATGTAGAAAGATAAGGTGCAGAGAACCAAAACACAGTATTCTGCATTTTGGCGGGCTTGAAAATCTTGAAAGATTAGGAAATGGATGTCACTGTATAGAATTTTCAAGGACGTAAAAATATATGTTTTATGGAATTTTTGTATTGTAGGTAGTAATTAGTCAAAGTGTAGAAAAGTTATGAGGATGTAGAAAGGCGATATACAGAAATCAAAATATATATTTCTGTATCTTGAATAAAAATTCGGGTGCGCTGAGAAAAATTTCGTTTGTTAGAGTAACTAGAAAAATTCAGTAATACAGGTATCGTTAAAATAAACTGTTTGAATGTTTTTGGAATTACGAAAAACGAGATACGCGTAACCATTTTGCGCCATTGTCGATACTTTTTTGGTAATTGCAACGCAAAATCAGTTTGTGAGGTTCACTCTACTTTTTCAGTTAAATAAGGCTTTAACATCAGATTATTGTTGCACGAGCATTAAATGTTCGCAACAGTTGCAAGAAACGATAGTAACAGTGATCTTAATGAGAAAGAATAGTATCAGATTCTAGACTTTCTGGTAACAGCTAGAAAACTAATTTTCATCTTGTACCTAGAACTATATTTTTTGATTGTTGTAAAAAATTAAAATAGCTAAGGACTGAGCGGTAACCGGAACTAAAAATTTCTCTCAGTGCGTGAACATCTTAGAAAGATTAGCAATTGGAAGGGTAACGATATCGAATTTTCAAAGCCACGAAAATCTGCTTCATAGAATTTCGAAATGTAGAGAGTCGAAATACAGAAAAGTCAATACGAAAAAAGTTGAATTATAGAAACGTCAAAGTGTGGAATGGTCAAAGTATAGTACCTATAGTAAACTGTACGACTTTTTCAACGAAAGAGAAACTTTTTTGATCTACAGATTTAACTCGATGAGCTTTAGTTGCAATTTTCGTATCTCTTCGTTCGGCACATTTCTGACCTAATGTGTCCATTTCCGACTCATCGTCGAGTGAAAAAAATATATTTCGCGTACAAGCAAACATGCAGATATTGAAAAATGACGGAAAACGATCGTTAAATTACGAAATAACAAGGGTTAATTTCTTTCCCCTATGAACATAAAACGTAACTTAATTTTCTCTCGGAGTGGATCGATAAATAACGTTTTCAAGCGATCTCGCGAAGACTGGTGTATTATATTACACTCCAGACGACACGAAGATAAGTTGTTAACTGACTCGAGTATGTTATATAACTATATAACTATATATAATATATATATATATATATATATATAGAAGTTGAAGAAAGAAGTTCGAAGCTCTCCTGACCAACCCGCCTGTACATCCGATTTCAAGAGTAGTTAATCCCCCGTGTTGAGTGCATTTGTAGGGGTAACCGCGGTGTAACCTACAACAACATCGCAAGGGATGGTGGAAGAGTCTTGAGGGTACCGAGGGTGTAAAACTTTTTGCAAGTGTCCGTGTTGCGCGCCTCGAGATCCTTAAAACGTCGTAGAAGGTTACAATCTCGTTACCGGTATAAGGAAAGTTGCGCCCGCGTTACTTTTGCCTCGGTATCACGAGGGGGATGGGCAAAGTTTCGAGATACTTGTTGGGGAAGTGATCAAAGTACACTTTTGGGTTTCGCCGGTTCGCGCCGAGCGGCAGACGTCGCGAGGATCATGAGGCGAGGATCGCGTCCGGAGGACCCTCAAGATTTCTCCGAGTTTAATATAGTTTTAGGGGCTTTACGGGGCTTTCGGGCCGAGGGGCGGTGGCCTCGGAGCCGGGTGTAATGGCGTCTTAAGCCCAAGGGGCGCCTCGCTATCATCCAGGCCCGGCCCAGCATCACCTTCATCCCCTGGCCCTCGAGATTCTCATCGCACACAGCCGGGGGGAAAAAGCGAGAAACGAAAGACGAGGAAACCCCGAAACGAAAGCAGCCGGGAGCCTCGGAGTTGCCTCTGAAAAATTTAACTCCGAATCTCAACTTTCTACCGCAGTGTGCAAATCTATAAATCTTTGACCAGGCATCGCGCGTGCATGCACCGTATATGCGATGCACACTTGAGCAGCCGACACCCCGGTGCATTATACACGATGCCGTGAGCGTTCTAACCGAGGTTGAAAATATATACTCGGGCAAACGTGATTTTGTTTATAATACGGAATTTTTTTCATTTCCAAATCACTTCCTCCGATCTGAAACGAAATTGTGTTCGAAGTGAGCAAAATTTTGTCTGACTTCGCTGAGTGAAAAATATGAACAGCAGATTCTGTCGTTTACAAATAAAATTTTTATTGAAAGAAATTTTTAGTTCCGGTTATCCCATTTTTTACCACAATCGAAAAATATCGTTCTAGGTACAAAATGAGAGTTAGTTTTGTAGCTGTTACCGGAAAGTCTGGTATCCGTTACTACTCTTTCTCATTACGATCACTGTTGCTATATTTTCTTGTAACCGTTGCGAAAATTTAATGCTTGTGCAACAATGAATTGACGTTAAAGCCTTGTTTAACTAAAAAAGTAGAGTAAACCGAACAAATTGATTTTGCGTTGCAATTACCAAAAAAGAATCGACGATAGCTCGTTTTTCGTAATTCCAACAATATTCAAACAGTTTTTTTAACGATACCTGTTTCACTGAATTTTTCCACTTGCTGTAACAAATGAAATTTTTGTCAATGTTAATTTAAGCAACCTGTTTGATTTGGAAAAATATTCTCAATGCGTATACAGATTTAATGAGTCGGATTGGTGCAACGAAAATCGAAATTCATTCGTGGTAAATGAAGAAAAATGAACAAAATATTATTGCGACTCTTGTAAGAATTTGGTCACTGCGTGGTAATGCAAAAATTTGTTAGAATCTAAGAAATTTTACGGAATTCGACTAAACTTTTCTTTCGGTGTAAGGTTTGAAAATATACCTAGGTCTGAAATCCAGATCAGGTTAGCACCAGTAATGAAAAATCATATTCTGTATACGTATCTTTTTGGTAAAATATAAATCAAACTCCACCGAGTTATAATTTATTTATTCTTCCCAACTTAACTTGGTAAAATCAAGAATCGGTTCTATGATTCACAATGCTAAGAACGTAAAAGGTTTCTTACGATTCCGCCTCGAAAGCATGAAAATTCAGTATCAGGAACGAAAGTTTTTGAGACCGTTGAACGCGAGAGGTTGAATCAGAACAAACCATAATTATACCACGTGTAATGAAAAATTTTCAAATCGAAGGCGATATTGAAAAGAAAAGCTCGTATAGTGAGATCAGGATCACAGAGGCAAGGGTTAAGAAAGAGCGTTTAAACCGCCCTTTAAGAGTGTATGCAAGAAAACCTCGGAGAAAACGCGGGTCGTCGTTCTTGATTTTTACGAGGCAGTAAATTCTTGAGGAGGGCTTGCAGCTTCGGCGTTAAGATTCCTGAAGCTACATAAAGACGGGGAGCAGAATTGTTGTGTCTGTACGGTTCACAAAGAGTATAATTTCGATTTTGTCTCCCCAAAGCTCGTTCGCGTTTCAAATGACGCTAGAAAAAAGTTTAACGATACCTACGATATTTTATCACGCTTTATCGTTAGATTTAACGTACTGAGAAACACGCGAGCAAAAAACAAATTTTTTCAATTCACCAATTATGTCAAGAGAAATTTTTTTTGGTTCCGATAAATATTGTTTCAGTCAATACAGGTACTATTAAACTAACTCAAATTTCTGTTGGATCGAAAACTCAAGATGGTAAATACTAAAACTAAAAACAAGCGCTTGGGTATCGATCTTTTATTTCAAATCGGTTCGAAATAGAGAAACAAGTCTAGCAGAAGTGTTTGGTATCACTTTAAGATATAGTTTATTTTGTCGAGGAAACAATTTTTTACAGATTGGTTATATTAATATGTAACACATTTTTTTCCAATATTCAATTCAAGATTATTACTATTTATAATTGAACATCGATATTAGTGTAAGTTTAGAAATCTAAAATTGATCATCATAAAATATGTATTTAAAAAAAAGTGTAAGAAAATTCTAGAAAATAGTCTCCCAAATAAAATTAATCAATGCAACAAGCCGAAATATGCCAACGTCAAAATGCAAAGAGGTGAAGTTTGGAAAACTAAAACATAGAATCTTCAAAATTCTGCCACATTCTTATTCATTCTGACGGTTCTACATTTTGACTTTCTATGCTTTGACCCTTCTACTTCTTGAATTTTTTATATTCTGGTATCGTGCATTTGAAAAATTTATAAATCGTGATATTATCATCTTCGAAAAATGTCTGTATAAGGAATATTGAAATTCGAAATACAGTACATATTGTCAGACTCTGGGGATTCTGTGCACATTGGGTTCCTACATTCTTATCCATTCCAACGAAACTCTACGTTGCTTATTTCTATCTTTCCCCTCACTGAGATAAATTTTTAATTGCGGTTACCGCTCAGTTCTTAACTATTTTCACTTTTTACCACAATAGAAAAATGTAGTACAAGGTAGAAAAGGAAAATTACTTTTCTAGCTGTTACCGGAAAGTCTAGTATCCGTTACTGTTCTTTCTCATTACGATCACTGTTACAAATATGTTACAAAAAAAAAAAAAATTGCAACAAATGAAATTGTTCTCAGTGCTTGTCCGAATTGCAAAAAACCATGTATATCAGATCCCAGCGTTATGCTTTTTTTTTCAAAATTCGATATCACGCCCCTTCCATAACAATCTTCGATCCTTGTGTACACGTTCACCGCAACCCGTAACCCGCTGTGTCTTACAGCATTATATAAAATCAACTCCAACAACCCTTCGTAGCGAAAATCGCAACGATTCGAAATGAACAGGTACGAGTCCCTTGCGCCTGAACGCATGCAGCCTCGCCAAGCGTCAAACGGCGGTTCCGCTTTTCCCCGAGCCTCAGTCAGAGCGTAGCGGCATCATCAGGATTCGAGGCACGCCCGGGTCAAGATTTCCTCCCGAGCGGGAATCTCAGCTCCGAGCCCCCCTCTAGCGGCTAGCCGCTCCTCACCCTCCCCCCCTCCCTTTCGCGAGCCCTGATTGGCGGGCAGGGGCGGCTCCTTCCCCCCGTCGCCATGACGACAGCGCCACCCTGCAGGCCGCGGGAGAGATTCAGCTATGCGGACTATGCCCCTCAGCGCGACGCGGAGGCTGTTAATGGACTCCCTCTACGTCCCGTTTCGGTCTGAATTCTCCCTCCGAGGTAGCGCACGTCACCGGCCAGAGATAGGGCGATCCTCGAGGGTCTCGGCGAGGGGGAGAGGAAAATAGGGCGGCGGGGGGGGATCCATAAACAACTCGTTAGCAGAGCCTTCAATCTCTTCGATCGCATCGCCGAGAGTCACTCGGAGGTTTCTTTTCCGACGCCAGCTCACCCCCGACGCTTCTCGATCTGGAGGGTCAGGAGGGGGGGAGGAGGGAGGTCGTTTTTTTTTTTTTTATCATACTTGGATTGGGAAAAAAACCCTTCATCTTTGTTGTTATTCGTTGATCTGATCGGATTTATCAACGATTTATTATTGTTATAATTTGCGTTATTGTATGTATAATAGGTACTCGTGTAGATGAGGAATCTGATTTTCACTAAGCAAGTGATAAATCTACGGTAGTATAATAACAATTATTCTCATTCTCAGTGAAAAGCCCGAATTAAGGATTATTTTATTTGTTATATAGTTGTCAACAGATTCTATTTAAATGGTTATGCATAAAAAAAATATACCGATGAATTTAGTGAATATGGCGAAAGAAATGTTTTGTTAAATAAATTAAATGTGGTTCCATTCAATAACACGAAATATTGCATGGAAAACTTTTTTAATCAATCAAATGATATTTCTTCGTTACTTGATCGTTTGTTTCCAATTTTCGGTTCTTGCGTGAACCATAGGTATGCTTCAAAATCATTCAACTGATCTTTGACGGGAGCAGGTGGAAAACATTAGTATACTTTTCGCCCCTTTGATTATTGTTACGTTCTTACTAAAATTACAGACTTACCGTGTAAAAACTATAGATACCCTATTCATTTCCTAAGAACAATTATTAAATTCTTACTAATTTTATATTTGTTTCCAAAAGAGCAACATCAATTTTTGACCGCTATTTTACCGGGAAAAAGAATCTTATAGATAGTTTTCATTCGTTTCGAATAGTACTGCAGTAGGTGTAACATATTACACTCATGATACCGAATGACAAATATTCAATGTCCAGTAGGTTCTACTTTTTCTTAGACTTGAGTGCTCAAAAAAAGCTGTTGGCAGATAATGGAAAGCGAATTTTTTCTCTTAATTATGAATAAACGGAAGTAGAAAAATGTGACTGAAACAACGACAATATATTTTTTTTCTTGTAGTGTGTACTTTTCCAGCCATTAAAAATCGTTTTTTTCTAATTTTTTGATTCCAGGTGAAAAACCACACAAATGCCAAGTATGCGGCAAGGCGTTCTCCCAAAGCAGCAACCTGATAACTCATTCCAGGAAGCACACCGGCTTCAAACCCTTCGCGTGCGAGCTTTGCGGAAGAGCGTTTCAGCGGAAGGTTGACCTCAGGCGACACCGAGAGACCCAGCACGCCGACCTTGGCGCCCCGACCCACAGGCCTTCGGTAGGCTCCATATCCCAAAACAGCCTTGCATCTGGAAATCCGTCGATGATGCAGTAATCGAGGGCCCAGCGTGGACGAGTTTTCAATTTTAGTCTGTATAAACGCTAGCAATTTATTCCGCGAGGGCGAATTTATTTCTCTTCAATTCCAAGGAGCAGTAAGTCGAAGAGAAAGAGATACGTGTAACATATAGCAAGACAAAGGAATCCCATTCCCGGTTTGTTTTACTCGAGAGAGAAATACCGAGAGTGTACGGTGAAACTGAACAGATTTAGCGTTACCGACTGCGCATGCGCAAGCTTCGTCGGATTTTCACACAAGCTGGCCGCGCCTCAAGCTTCAACTGTCAAACGTGACTTACGGAGGTTATGTGGACGATACTGATGTTTTTAGGTTAAGCAGATCTCACATAGTTTATATAGTCATTCGGAAAGGCTTGGAAAACTTTCATCGTCAACTGAATGATGACTGATTAACTAATACGATTCACCGTAACGACATAATATTTCAATTTGCAACTTGACGCGGCAGAGTCTCACATCTCATGCACTGTTTCGAGTTGGTTGGCTCACTTGCCTTGCAGACTAAAATATACCTGCGGTCCGATCTTACAACCGGCCGATAGAATTCAATTCTTTTACGCATGCGCAGCTGATCACTCAGTCTGCTATTAATTTCTCCGCTTTCTCTTGGTATGTTCCTTTCCTGCCATATCGATTTGTTCCCCGTTTTACATACATTTTTACTCCAGCAATACGCGCGGGCAAGAAGAGTAAACAATTATAACTGGGATTATTCAACTGATTACGGTCTGATAATCCTTTAATCCGATCTTTTATGGATTGTGCGTATGAATTTAATTATTCTCCTAATACGTTAATCCCGCCTTAACAACGTCTAGATAATTCACTCGCCATACACCTGCAACAAAATCGCTGCTGTCGCATGTATGAATTACGTCAAGAACTCCTGTTCCGAAGCAAACATCGCAGTATAATTAATCACCTAAAAACTTTGCCTTATAGATTGAAGTACCGGTCGGTAATACAGAGCGTGCGATCATCAACGATCAGCCTTGTTGACATAATTATACGATCTATATTCAAACTGAAATCGATAAAGTGTGGAAATGTAACTGTTTTCTACAAACCGTATGATCCTTGTCATATCAAAATGCACAAAAAACTCACTGCAAACAGATTCGAAAAAGTAAAGAGTTCTCCGATACTTGAAGTACCGAGAAGGTAAAAAAAAAAAAAATAAAAATAGTACAATGTTCTATCATACTGATTGTTTCAGTTCGGCAACTTACATTAAATACTCACAGTGGAACCTGAAAGTCTAGAATCAAGACAAGCGAAGTAAGAAACACAACAATACAGAAGTGTTATTTGCCAATTTTCGAAACATGCATTCAGCTTGTATCACGTATAACACTGAGTTGTGAGAAGTCCACTGCAGACTTTCGACAGACAATTGGAAAACGTTCACGAATTTTAGTGTCTCAAAAATCCCGCTGCATTGAACAGTCAAGTTCGCAACGGCCATGTTTGAAATTGGATCATTCCGAGACAGCCAACTTTCTTATTTTTGACTCCTTGTTACGCGCATGATCAAAAAAACAAAGTACATCGATTCGGAGGATAATATTTCAGAATTAACGTCACCCAGCGGCAGCCGAGCAATTGAGAAAATGGAAGGAGGAAGAAACAAAAGAGAAAATAAAATAGAGAGCCCGTATGATACAGAGTTTAATTATTTATAAATGTAAACGCGCGCTCGCGTCTACCGCGTGTGAATTTTGCATATCTCAAACAGATGTTGTTTGTATAAGAAGGGCATTGCCGCCCAGTTGCACCTGTGACCAACATTGTAAATATTCTATATAACTGTATAATCTATCCCTATATAGAGACGAAATATTATTATGTATTAGGTAGACTCTCCTGAACCTGCACACTACACTTTTCTTCCCGGTGCGGGTGTACGAAAAGAAAAAAAAGAACGTCTTGCCAAAAATCTCTCGCCAAAATAATATTCTACCAACTTTCTCTAACGCTATCAACTTTTTATTGTTGTACTATTAATTATTATGTAATTATTGTAATTAGACACTATTATTATTATTATTATTATTATTATTATTATTATTATTATTATTATTATTATTATTATTATTATAATATATTAATAAAAACAACGCTGTTACTATTTGTAAAAACAAAAAACGTAAAAGAAAAGAAAAGATTTAACGCATCTTTAAATTTATTCCTCCTCTACCAAAAACCACTTACCTATGTTAATCATTTTTAGCACACCGTGTGTATAAAAATGAGTAAAATTTTTCGTTGAGGTCGGTGGATCAGAAACAACGTGATAGAAACATATAGCTTCCTGCTATACTGTAGAAGCGGTGGCCTTAGAGATAAAGATCCAATTACGTTAAATCATTGTATCAGCTTAATGAATTAATTAATGCATCCTGTTTTTGGTTGTTGGAAAAGTTTCTAATTGCATCGAGCCATCTTCTTCGCCTGCCTGTATTTATCGCTATTAGCAAAGTGGGTGAGCCAGGAAGAGAGAACGTTGAAGGAGGGGGGAAATTCATACCAAATTTATACTGCAGGTCGTGAGTTATTGATAATATGGAGATCATTGTCGTGCAGGGGATCATGAAGTACAAGACTCGACGCCATTGTCACACCTTTACTCAATTTTGGTTTGAAATATCTAGAATATTGGATGAATATTTGGATGGATTGTTGATAGTTGAAAAAACAAATGCAATATGCGTGAGTCTTTTTGTCAAATAAGTAATCGTTTATTCAACCAGAAGGTACAAACGAAATTACAGAAATTTTCATTACGATCTCGGATTCACAAAGTAGAAAAGATAAATTTATCGTATGTCGATTCTATCTTGAATTATCAGTTATCTTAACAATTTTTAGTAATTGAGTCACTTTCTCGAGTAAAAATTTGTGTCTCATGTACAAAAACGTTGGATTCGGAATACTTTGATTTTTTGAGGTTTTTCAGACCAGGTACAGATTTATTTCTTTGTATCCGGAAATCCAGTCAAATCTTGATATTTCTTATTTTTCAATCAATGCTGAATTCTGTAGATTGTTTCTATTTTCAATAAGAGAAAAACACAGTTTCAGTGTTACTATGCAAATATTTCTATCTAACAATGATTTCAAGTGTAATTATTTTATCCACAAAAATCTTTAATTTATATGGTTTTTTAAATCACCTACTATTCCTCTTGGATTCCGAAATTTTGTTTTCCAGGATACAATTCGAATATCTCAATGAACATTTGCAGTTATACAATTAACAAAGTTTCTCTTCAATTTGGGTAGGTAAATACTATTTGAATGCAACATATTTTCAAAGTTAGATTCAGAGAAAATGGATTCTGTCTCAAATCAAACAGCGTCCGGTAGTGAATTTTTTAGCATTTAATTCAAGTTCATCGAAATCCCTCGTCGTAGCGATGGTTATTGATTATTTCCGAATTTCATTTGGAGTACGAATTTGTGTATTTTTTTTTTTTCTTTTGTTACGGCTTCCAAATATCTCGGTTGGAATTTTTTTTTAATAGCAAAATTTTCATACAATCGCATTAAACTGTAAATTTCCAACTGGTAAAACTAGTCTTGAATGAACGATCATGGTAGTATAAGATTTGGTCTCTGATTTTCGGCTGTCAGAATTAATTTTCCGAATTGAAAATTGTAGATCCAAAAGTGTTAGGAGTGGCAGAGAAGTGACATTGTGAAAAAATCGTGCATCATGGGTAGGTACAAGCAAAATTTGAAACGCAACGAAAGACGAATTTCGCAGACGATACATCACGGTCTGATTTTCGTATCCCGCGTGAAACGACGGAGAGGACAAGTAGAACAAATTAAAGGGGCTGACAATTATCAGCGAGTAGTTATGCCGGATCATTGACTCCCCTCGGAATTACAGGCACTCATCCCAATTCCAGCAAGTAGTTTGAGATTTCGTCGGTGGGAGGGAGGAGGTAACGAGAACGGTAACGGCACAGTTTGGTATAACTCCGAGCACCGCGAGCATCTAACGCGTGCATGTCGGATAATATCTGGTGGGGCTGAGGGGGGATAATTTTCGGATGGATTTCGGGCGCTGTGGCAAAGGCGAACTGCGAAGGACATAACGACACTGACTGCGCGCGAGCTGAGCTGCACGGCGATGGGCGAAGGCAGATTGGACAGTTATTGCATTCTGGGTAAGATTAATTGACGCAGGGCGGCTGGAGGGGAGCCCGGACACTCCGGATTCCATGCCGCCCTGCAGCGCAGCGCCACCATGCGGGAGATTCGTGTGCGTGCGTCATGCGTGCGCGAGCGCGTGTGCGCAGTGGTGAGATACGGTTATTAACCGATTGCCCCGAAACCAATCCACCCTCCGCTAATAGTCGCTGGGTAATTGAGAGCGTCGTTATTAAACGGCATATAAGCTTTGCTATTCGTGACTCCTAAGCGTTGCACATATATTCTCACGGCCCTGACAAAGTTGGGCTTATACGCATGATACATTTATAGTATAAGTATACCTGTATCGTGCTAAATTCTGTTCACCTTCTTTTTCTTCTCGATGTTTAAACGCAGCTGCATTCCTATTTTCTAAATACATCAATCACGTGGTAATGTGGCACAATTTGTGTATGAGATTGTCTCAGAGTATTGAAAATTATTTATTTGTTCATTTATTTGTTGAGGTAATTTAATGCCACTGGTGGTAAAGAATTGTTCGTATACTTTTCTTCACTGCTCTACAAATTTTTCTTCCCATCTTTTCGTACATTTGCATACGGGCTTTTCCCCTGTCCGATTATTGTAGGTATCGATAGAGAATGGAAAAGTCGTTTTATATTTACATCATTCAATGATTAGATCTGTAAGCACTTGTATGAATAATCATACTGTCAGCGATGGCATTGAAATAACAAACATGACATTGCATTACATTTATCATTGAGTGATAAATTTACAATGAAGTTAGTGAATTGCATTTGTCACTGATTACTGATAAATTGTCAACCCCTAACGTATTGAAATCTTGTCTGAAGATCAAATATGTCTGAATAAAAGTCTAAATTGGAATCAATATTACAAAATTTAACGGACAGTGTTGTCTTTAGATTTTGACGTAGACAATTATTTGAGTGCGATTATTTTCAAGATATTTTATCCAAACTATTTTTGAGTCAACTATTATCAGATAAAATTTTCAGAGACAAAGCTGCAACTCGGGTGAAAAATGTGTCAAAATAAGAATATGACAAGACCAGACGAGTAGCTGAAGCTACTCAAGTTAAATATAATTAACTGTGATCTACAAAAAATACTGAATTTCAACTGTAAATACCTTGGACTTGTTAACAATGTTAGAAAAATGTACACATTACGTACATATATTTCACCAGTTCTTCCATCAAAGAATTTGCACATTTGGTCCAATTCTAATGAAAATTAGGTAATTCGGCTGATAAATGATTTCTCAACAAATAATCTGGAATTCGTTTCTTTTTTAGCCTTTATAATATGAATTAGACTGAGATACAGTGGAACTTTAAAAATCTTCGTTTCATCATGTTTTTGTTTTAACACTTTTACAAGTGGTCGCATACGCATTATACATTCTTTTCTGGGTTTTCCCAACTCTTCTTTAATCAGATGTCTAATCTAAGACCCAAAAAAAAAATAAATAAAATTACAGAACAAGAACATTTGCCTATAAAGTAATAATGTCACGTTATTTTGCAAAAACCTATTGGGAGAATTTTTCTCTACAGTCGTATAAGTTATTCGTCTGGTTTTAGAATCCTTGTACGCATTTAAAAAATATGAAAATAACATTGTTCGTGAAAGCAAAAGAGATGCAATTTCATCTGGCCGCAGCAGTTGTTTGCGTGAGAAATTCGGCATCCCGTTTTGATCCGCAAATCACTTGTAAATTTTGGAGTTTTTGGAAGATTGGTAGTCCAACTGCAACGAGTTCGGGGTTGACTCCTGCAGGCGAAGGTGAACCTGGTAGGTAAAAAAAAGTTATTACCGAGTCTACGGAGGAGTGGTTGTAAATAATATTCCAACATGATGTCGTAGGTATGCCACGTAGGCCATCCGCCAACCGGTGGCAGCCGAGACTCGAGTAGCAGGACATATTTCAGACGGGGGTGACCGTGCAACCCTCCCAGGGTCGTGAATATCTTAATAGGCATAACGCTGCTTGTATCTAAGCGCCCGGCGAGCATGGACCACTACCAATCTCCCCCCTCCCCTCACCCGTTGCATATTTTTTGCTCTCTTCAGTCTGAATCGAATTTTGTGCGGGAGCTTATTTCTCGTTGCTTGATGAGGAGGTTGTACGGATGAAAATCAATACTTTTTTGTTCATTTTGTTACAAGACCGACGCACCTCGCATGATTATCAAATTGTTACATTCGTAAGGTACGGTCTTTCTCCTCGAAATATAAAAAAAAAGAGACTCGAATCCCGAACAAGAGCTTCGATGTCGATTTTTTCAATTTCCAAACGCTTTGAAACGATTAAAAGTTTAGTTTTAGACTCGTTTGATTTCACTATGCGACCGGTCAATTCACGGAAGATAATTTTCTACACTGAGTAAAATTTCATTTGTTATAGTAACTAGAAAAATTCAGTGAAACAGGTATCGTTAAAACAACTGTTCGAATATTGTTGGAATTACGAAAAACGAGGTACGCCTAACCATTTTGCGCTATTGTCGATCGTTTTTTGGTAATTGCAACGCAAAATCAATTTGTTCGGTTTACTGTACTTTTTTAGTTTAATAAGGCTTTAACATCAATTTATTGTTGCACAAGCATTAAATTTTCGCAACGGTTACAAGAAAATATAGTAACAGCGATCGTAATGAGAAAGAATAGTAACGGATACTAGACTTTCCGGTAACAGCTAGAAAACTAATTTTTATTTTTTACCTAGAACTATATTTTTCGATTGTAGTAAAAAATGAAAATAGTTAAGGACTGAGCGATAACCGGAACTAAAAATTTTTCTCAAAGTTCTATTCCACCATCATAATTTTTTGTTCTCACATTGCTATCGTTAAATATATTATTTTTCTATGACTGCACTATTATTAATGTTCATCAACAAATAGCAATACCGAATTGAATATTGAGCCGTAAAAAATCTGTTCCCGTGAATTAGTAGGAAATAGGTTTTCAAGCGAAATAAACTATGATACAGGTGTGAAATTGTACAAGTCTATTGAATTTTGAACTGTTCAAAGCAGTTTGAGGTAAAGAAATTCGAGTCCGAAAGTCTTGATCATATTTTGAGTTTCGTTTTTGTCGTTTCTAAGGGAAGCACCGGAGCTTGCGAATGTCATAACTTACGAAAGCTGGACGTGTGACTATTTTCTAATAAAATTACCAAACAAGTATTGATTTTTAACGCTACCTGTTTATTAAGGAATCTAATTCCAGTGTATCGAGTCGAAAAATAACTGATTTTTGCGATATTTTTTGTATGGTTAAAATACGATAATCAATTTGATTTTTTTATATCAAATCAAAGCACCCATGAAGAACAGATAATAAATTTTTTAAACCTTTATTTTTATTTAATGGAAATTTTTGTAAACGGTTTTCTCGAAACGTGATTTTTCAAAACGGTGCATACTTTCAAAGGAGATTTTCCAAGTTCTCTGTCTGGAATTTGGACACAACATTCTTCATGCCATTCCTTATCTTGCTATGGAAGCTTTTTTGTTTTAATCTTCATATTGTCTTTAACGAAAAAGCATCGAAGAAATAGGCTGAATTCGATAATTTTTTTCAAACCGCCACCATTTTGTCAACTTTGATAAATAATCTTTTTACAAATTTTGTTTAACATAATATTGACGGTCACCACCGTTTCCACTCAAGACTCCTTTTTTTTCACAGTAATATTTAACATTATAAAATAAATTTAAAAAACATCAAAATAAATGTTTAAGAATTTATATTCTGTTCTTCATGAGTGCTTTGATTTGACGTAAAAAAAAAAATCAGATCGATTAGCGTATTTGAACCATCGAAAAAAAAATATATATTTTCCGACCCGCTACACTAGGATGATGTATTATTAGAAAAAAAAGAAATCAGAGATTGACGCAACGAGAGTTTGTGTGATTCGTCATGGAATGCTCCATACACAAATTTTTCCGGCTGCACGTTCAACGGAAGATCATTCCAAAATTCGGTGGGGTCCTGAAGTTATATACAAGGGCGACTAACGGACACGCAGGAGATTCGTTTGGTTCGACTAGCGACTGTCTCTTCGGCTCGGCTCGATCAGTCTTTACTCTTCAGACATTATTACCCTGGTCCAGTTCCACGGCAAAGATGCCGTCTGACTGATAGCCGGGGCGCGTGCCGCGGCTGCGTTCTCATCCTCCGAAGTTCCAGCCTCCTCGGAATGCCATTCATTTCCCTCTTCTTCGACTCTTCTCTTGTACCAAGGTCCGTCCCTCTCCTTGTATAGGTATAATACAACCCAGTACATCCAGCTGCCTTCTCGCCCTTCTTTCTTACCACCGTTTCTTTTCTTCTCGTTTTATCTTCTTCACTTCGAATTCGCCGCACGACGCTATTTATACAACTCAACCATCCGAGATCGTGACGACAACTTTTGCATTTTATTAAAAGCTTACTGACAAATCGACACCCCATCCACACCGCTTTCCGCTGCAGGACTTGTCACCTCGTTATACGCATACCGAGAGGGACGGTGAAACTTACCGTCAACAGGCCGAGTGACCGACTGCGCGTGTGCGTAATGATCGGCCTCTATTGGTCGGTGAGATTTTATCGCGGCAATATATTCGTACGCGAGCCAGGTGAGCCAACCTATTCACAACGGGAGAAGAAACGTCAAACTCTTCCGCATCAAGTTCCGAATTGAAATCATTGCATAACGACTCGTAGTAGTAATCAGTCGTCAGCCAGTTGATAGTAGAAGTCGCCACTCATTTCCGAATCACTACATCAACTATTCAAATTGAAGCTTGAGGTGGTCAGCGTGCATGAAAATCCGTGAAAGCCCGCGCATGCGCAGTCAGAATACCAATCTGTCAAGTTCCACTGCTTTATGATTTCCGCACCATTAACAGTTATTCTATATCATTTGATGAGCAGATAACTTGTAAAACCATTGAGGTTACCGCGTTAATAATTAAACCAATTGTCGAACAATTATTGAGTTACTCGGAAAATCGCTCACGCATGAATTGGTGAATTATTGGATTTCGAAAATAGATTGCGGTGAATATAACTTATTGTTAAACGATCCAAGACCAACGAAGACGAACGAAAGATTTGAAAATCTTGTATCTTTTCAGGAACGGTTGCAAGTTTCCATTCAGCGGGAAAATACTTCCAGTAATCGATTCGAGAAGAAAAACAAATTCTACGTAGATATGATCAAGTTTATTTAAAAATCAAAAACCGTTGTCAATAATTGAATCCAGACTCTTCGGAAATTCTCAGAATCTACAATTGTGTAGGTACTATTGTAATTTTTTTCTGAATCATAATATTGATTGAAATAGACTGCTCCGCATATACTTAGCGAAATTATGCAGAAAAATTGAAGGTGTAAAAGTTTAATTACAGAGTTTATGGATTCTTATACTTCAATAGTTTCATATAATTAGTGTCGTATTAGAGCATTTTCAAAGGTAGTCTTTATTTATAGATATTGATTAGAACAGTTGTCTGCAAATTACCGATAAATTATTTTCCAACCTTGAATATGAACCGGAAGATAAAGATAAAAACTGGCAGAGAAGATGGAAATTTGACGGTCAGACTTTCCGTACATCGTTTCGCAGCGAATTTTTCCGAGTCCAGTGGGAACATCAAACAGTTAATATTACGCAAATAGATGTTTAAAATTATTGCACCAAATTTCGACGAGCCTCGGCCGACGTTTCGAGGTGAATAGCTGCCGCTCTATTCCCACCTTACCCTAATTAATAACCGTAGCGATAAAAACACGTACTTACAGAAGCCCCGGTTACTTTCACATGGCTTGTTCTACCTGCTCAGAAACTACGGTAACAAACCTCACCTCCGTTCTTGAACATCGCCAAATGCGCAAATTTTGCATACCTAGTGTAAGCGGATGTGCCTAACTCGGCTTCGTGTGTGTGCGAAAACATAAAACGGGAGTGAAACTTGGCCGTCCAACTGGCTGCGCTAACGGGATAATTATGAAAATGAAAAGGCGTTAAGCATTCGCTTGCCTACGAATTGCTGCACTAGCTATATATTTATCATCATTATACGAGTATTTGGTCCAACTGTTACGCGTGACTGTTATTATTTTTCGTTACGATTATTGTGTTGAACTACGATCATTCTTATGACCATTATTGATATTATTATTGTTACAGTAGACTGTTGATATCGTATTTTAACCATGCATCGGGTGTACAGTCCGGTCAAAACAATGTCCGACCAAAATAATTACGAAACCGAGACTCAATAACCATTTTTTCGTGAAAAATTACAATAACAGATTAATTAGAATAACAGCTCGTTTGATTTTGAATTGGATTATTTATGCAGTCCCTTAACTCTGTTTTTTCGTAAGCTCGTCAATTGATCGAAGAAACATAACTTAATATGTTATAAAATCAATACAGCATATAAACAAGTAATCCTTTATTTCAAAATGTAATCAAGTTTCAACCAAAAATGTCTATCCAGTGACGTAGGGTTCGTTCCGGGACAAACTATACGAATAACTGAAATTGAAAAAGGTACTTAGTAACGGAACCCAACTGATATCACTAATTACTAAACTATTTCCATAAAAATGCACGCTTTTTTGATAAAACTTGACATAATGTAATTCAAATATTGATTCGCAACCACCGTTTTTTGTTATTTTCGTGTTCACGCTTTTTACGAGACTGTACACCCGATACATCGTTAATTAGTTTATTTTATATCACCCGATCGTTGGGCAAAACGAAGAGTTTCACAGAGTTTATTACAAACATCATAGGTGTCAAAATTCTTGGTTATATAACGTGAGGTAATCCCTTTATCAAGAATTCCATTAACTCGATGCTCGTGATAATGAAAAATTGACTTTTTGAATCCTTGACCGTTGGCGAGAACCCGACACGCAATAGCTATGCGAATGCCATGTTGTTCGGACGAGGAAATTCCCGATCAACTCCACCCCAAATGAGATTTATGAGCCCCCGAATTACGTGAAAAATTTATTACACGGACACAACGGAATTGGAGAATTTTTATTCACTTTGTCTGTCTATATACGCGACGTTTCATTTGCAGATCTGTTATAGCGATCTGCAACGCGTTATTTCTTCTTTGTACGGGAAAACAATATCATACACCAAAATTACGAAGTAATAAACACTAAATATTGTAGCAATTGTTCTTCCATGAATTACAGGAAAACTGACGATTGGAAGTATCAGCGGTTTCAAAGTTATAGTTCAAAGACATAAATATACTGATAAAGTATACATCGGTTTATGTAATAATTTGTCATTAAAAAGACATACCACGAAGGATCTCCAAAGTTGAAATTCTATCAGCTTGTAGTTTTGAAATAAATATTCTAGAGTCGTTTTTAGGAAGTGTACAAGTGCAAAATGAAAAGCTTATTCTGATTTAGGGTCGTTTTTAAGTACCATATTTGACGATCGACGATATTCAAAGCGCACCAAAAACTACCTAAAAATCTATTCTTAGTAACGAGGTTATTTGATTTCCAAAAAACTAGATTTTGCGAAGTTTTTGGTTCTCTGATTACGAATTTGAGGTCTTAAAATTCAAAACGGCGAAATAAATGATTCAAAATTGATAAGACTTTTAAAAGTTGTTATAGGTTTTCATAAAACGTGGTTACTCAAAGTTATTTTTGGTCACTGAAAACGAACGAAAAAAAGGATCATCACGGTGTATCGAAAGACGAGATATTTCTTTGACTTTTATGCAATTCTGCGACGACTTAGGCGTAACGGCAAATTGCTGCGATCGTTGTCCTCGTGTGAACACGCGCAAGGTGACGACTAGTGAATTCCCTCGAGAGGCGATTCATTACCCGTCATGAATAACTGAGCCGGTGATCGGCTCCGAGTGATTATTTGTCGGGTGATGCTGTTGGCTCCACTATCGAAGACCCGGTTGGACGAAGGCGTCCTGCCGGGTCTCAGGTCTTGAGTCTCGGGTTTGGCCCCCACGTCTGTCGGTCCGGTTCGCGAAATCGAACCCTGGAGACAAGATCCGGGGAGGAGAAGAAGATGCCCAGCGGCGAAGTCTCGACTCTTCTCAATGTATCTCCTTTAGCTGCATCATTGATGGCGACCCCACCCACCCGACTTACAAAGTCTCTCGAGTATATTTCCTTATCGGAACTAAATTCTATTCCGATTCCATTAATTCCTGAGCTACTCCAGGGACCCTGTATTTATAAACCGTCGGGTATTCTCCTAGTCTCTCCATCCCCTCCGATCTAATGCCTCGGAGGACAATCGTGTCCTCCGAATTAAGATTTCTCGCTTCTGATGTCAGTCAAACGCTCAGCTAAAAGGTATATTCGACATTTGAAGCCCCTTTTACTGTCAACGTGAATTTTGATCTATTCGGTTACTGATACGGAAATATACTCGGGAGACTCCGTAGTTTTGGCTGCCCAGGTCTTTTACCTTGTGAATTTCGACCTCCAGGACTGGCGCTCCGTAGTTACGTTTTGTTGAAATTGTTGCTGTACATTCAATGTCTACTAACAACGTTATCGACCGGACGTCGAGATTCACTATGTAAATTATTGTGTATGTATTGTAGCGTTTTGGCGAATGTCACGAAATAAATACGGGTTTGTTAGCTTAATTAGCGAAGCAATCGAAGGCGGAAATTAAATATTGAGAAAATGCTTTAATGGCAAGTAAGTGTTTTCAGTTTAACGTCCGAAATGAGGCTATTCTTACAATACTATCGGTTGACGCAACAACCTTGTTCATTTTATGACATATGAAGTCTTACATGTCTTTTATCTGTGATGACTACTAGATCAGTTGAAAGGGAGGTAAAACGGGTGATTTCACCCTTTGTAACAGTATATTACGATACATACGAGCAGAATTATCAGGTAGTGAATTATGTTTTAACGTTCTACCAATGTACGCTAAACTAATGACAGTAAGGCTTTAACCAAACGAGCACAAAAATTAGCTGTACTAGGCATCCCAACCTTAAAGCAGCTTACTCAACTGAGTTGATGATAGTAGTGAGCGCATAAGCGCATCTTGAATTGTGTATTTGCAAATATGTGTGATGATTTATTGATCAACACTTATTACCCATTGAACAATCCTCGAGCAGCTAGGGCGTGAGGTATCTGGTAAATCTCTTATCATCTGGTAAAACATTGACAACGAGTAAGCGAGCACAAAACTAGCTACACCAGGCATCCGACCCCGAGCGAGATTTAGCGAGCGAGGGTTTTAAAGCAGTTGATACTAATCGTAAGTTGATCAAAATTGGTGCGTCTGCCCGAAATAGCAATACAATATTCATATATATTTAGACGTCAAACGGTAGTATGTTAACATACTACACGTTAAAGGTTGACAAAAATGTAGTGATCGTGAAAAAATTTCAAAACTCCTCTTCACTTTTATTTTATGCCTACAAGTCAATTCATCGTCAACTTTTATACTATCAACTGCAGAAAACCGTGAATCTGGAAGACATTTACGAACTTACGGTTGGCATGCGATTAACTATTGGCTTGGAATATGTCATTTTTGTGTTACCAAAGTCAGCTGACTTTTTTTTCCGTTAATAAGTCAGATATAAGTTTCATCATCGGTGCTACTTGGGAATCAGAACTGCAAGGCATTGTAGTTTTATCCTGACAACAT
Organism: Neodiprion fabricii; assembly: GCF_021155785.1. Classification (NCBI taxonomy): domain Eukaryota; kingdom Metazoa; phylum Arthropoda; class Insecta; order Hymenoptera; family Diprionidae; genus Neodiprion; species Neodiprion fabricii. Next base: position 17,638,851 of record NC_060243.1, read on the forward strand.
TTCAGTTTTTCTTACTTATTGAAAGAGATCTGTGACAAAAAGTATCACCTCGTGCGAACACCAGATTCTTGCATGGTGGTAACTGGTCAGGGAAAACTGGGAAATCATGAAAAAGTCGAAGGATTCAGAAAATGATCAGAGTACTTGTCTAAACGTAAATGAAACTCTCAATTAGGCAGGTAATATTGTGGCGATGATTCAACACAACAAGAAATAAAGCTTCCCTGATGAAGAAGCAAAAACCTAAGAATCATTTATCATTCGCGTACTCAATTCCAAGATCATTAAATAATAATAATCATTCAAATGGGTCTCGTTAGATCAAATTTTAATCAGGAAAAAATTATAAGCTGATCAGGGAAAACCCGGGAATGTGTTAACTATTGTTTAGTGGGCACTATGTCTTGGATAGTAATCACACAATAAAATCTTATTTTCACACAAAAATGCCGGTTTCTCACGACGATGTTCTTCTACGTAGCTCCATGCGTCCAATTACTAATAGTGTAGGTATGTCTTTGACAATGTCTTTAGCAATGTCATCAGCTTACTCTCTTCATGACGATCTTGTCCCACGTAGTTTCATATTCTTTGCCAATGGTGTGTGTGCTTATTGTCGAGAAACGTCATCAACTTACTACGTTCATGACAATGTCCTTCCACGTAACTTTATATTCTTCGACAATAGCGCGTGTCTCTAAATTGTCCAAAAGTGTTATCAACTCACTATCTTCATGAGGCCGTTTTCTTGCGTATAACTTAAGATTCTTTCCCAATAGCCGTGCGTTTGCCAGTTGTCGTGGAAAAGTGTTACCAGCCTACAGTCTACCATCACGGTCCATCCGGATACGAAATGACGTTCAAGAAGCTGGACGTGCATCGCAGGACCTCGTCAGTAATACAGTTGCAGACTTCCGGCCAACGGGGCGTCACCTTCGGCACGTACCTACATTTCAGGAGTGTGATATACAGTCAGGTAATTCGATTTAAAATGTCGCGTGCGAAGCGGGAAAATGGTAATACGGCTCACCGCCCGGATCCCGGTTCCCGGTTCGTGCAACGGAACCAGTCGACATTCGCATGGGTGTAAGTAAGCGTTCGGATACGGTGATACAGGAGTGACGCGATGGTTTAAGTATTCCATGCGTCGACGTCGAGTGTCGAGTGAGTTTCCACCGGGCCGATATCGCGGGACCCCGTAGGACCAATACGCGGGACAAGTCGATGGGTAATCATATAAAGCGAAGAGCTGCGCGGCATCAACTTTTGATCCGCCATGTCTCGCGAGGGGTACGGGACCCGCTCACCGATACCACCCTCGTTGTAGGTATTCAAACGACGAGTCTAACTTGATCTAGTAAGCGTCGCTCCCTTGGGCTCCCAGGGGCGTCCTTTTCCATCCTCCGCTCGACAACGCTTCGTCTGGTTGTACAGGGTGACCCGCGTCACGTGACGATCATGGAGCAAACTGGGCTGTGTCGGAAATTTTATGACAAGTTCGATTGTACGCGTTTTTTTCGAGATGACAAACTCTGCCACCCAAAAAAGAGAGAATTAATCTGACACGTTGGCAGCTCGCAAAGTGTAAAACTATTACTTACCATCGATAACGGGATTGGAACGGATAGAAAATAATCTGAATTCCTCGATCTTGGATTGAAAAAAATCGAGAAGAATCCTAATCGTTATCGTAAACTAAATCATTCGAATAGGGTAATTCCGGGTGAAATGGTCATGGGTAAGAGTTTTACTGTTTTTAGATGTAAAATTGGATCCCAATTCTTTTGACTCCGATTTGGTTAACTGGGGTAAAGTTTTATCTTACTTTACACTTTTTTATTTCGTCTACGAGTGATAAAAGTGGGACAAATTTTTACAAATGATCATGTCTGTGCGATTTTGCTTACGTGTATGATCATTAATGAAAAATCATCGGAAAATTTATCAGACTACCATAAATATGTATACTTGTGATTAATTTTCACTTGCTTTGAGGTCTTGACACGCTACTGGTATTGCACGTAACCCATGTTTCCCGTATTTTTCATCAATGACTCAGACCTCCCTAGTGTTTTTCAAAGTTTTAGAACACGGTAAAGTGGAATATATAAAAAATTTGTTCCTGCTATAATTCTGATTTTGACAGCTTGGAAATTGAAATATTTCCGTTAAGAATAAAAGGAACCACGTACCATCTAAATCGAATTTTAAACAGAAAAAAACCATTTGAAAAATCTTCGGCATTTATTTTTTAAGCCGATCGTAACGACATCCTTATTAACATGTGATAGAGATGAATTAGCGAAAATTTGAACACCACAAGCTGACATATGAAAGATTTAAGAAAAGGTTTTGTAATTTGAACATTTAAGATTCTTGAACTCTGGTGATTTGGGTTCTATTCTAATCTTCCTTGGTTTTGAATTGTATTTATTAGTTTGACTAGTTTTATTTGAATAAAATATGTTCGTACTAATACGTACTAAAATATTTCTGGAAATCCGAATATTTTTTTCTCGTACGGTTTTCCTACGAATTTTCAACTATTCCGTAGAACTGAGCGAGAAGTAGAAACCGAAGTTAATTGATTCGGACTCGGCAAGCTATTCATCATCGTGCCAGTGCACGGAACCTTCCGTAACGTAAAATAGTTGTGGGTTTCCCTTCTCTAGTCCGTTTTCCCTGCAAATCCAAAACACGAGTCGTTGAAATTCGCGTGAATTTTTACGTCAACTTTCGGCTACTCCTCAACCTGCAAGCTATGAATAAAAAGAAATTAGAAAAAAATTGATCTTTGTTCATTTCGTATTGAAATAGTCAACAATCTAGGATATCCATTCGATTTCAATTCCTACAAATAGTTGTATTGAATTGACTTTTTATAGAAAAAAAACAAAAACAAAAAAAAAAAATTCGTTTGGGTGAAGTTTTTTATAAAAAAATTTATTTTAATATAACAAGCAATCGTGGAGTGAAATCAAACGGATTTTTGTACCTACTAGAATTTGAATTTCCCGCCCCTCGGTTTCAAGGGATATTTGTGCTAATTACTCCGAAAATTAAAACTTGAGCTTTCACTGAATTACCAGGCACGGATATTTTGGGCGCTAAAGAATCATCTTTGACCATTTTCATATATCCATCTGGTTGTGTATGTGATCAATTTTTTGTGCGCTGATATCTCAAAATTGAATAAACTAGATTTTCATGGTTTGTGTATCCTTAGTCACGGCTCTTTCTAATTTAGAATTGATTCGATTTTGAATTCAATCTCTTGACATGTTTACGAGTTATTCATATAACAAAATTTAGAATAAGAAACATTTTAATTGTTAATTTTATCCAAACAAGAAATGCATTCGAGCGTGATATTGATTACTTGTTTTCACAACCAGAGAAATGCAGTACCAGAAGCAATTAAATTTGAACTGTATAAAAAGTTTGTCCGCGACACATCTCTAAAACTTTACTTTAATAAACGAAGTTTTTCATCTCATAAAAATAACGTTTAGTCGACAAAACTTGGATTCATTTGTCCGAAGAGTAAAATTTCATCAAACTGAAAAATATCTCCTGCGATTAAATTTTTTGCGGGAATTCACACACTAGAACTAAAATTATAATTGCCTCGATTGCGGGAGTCAATATTTCTACGTGCGATGAATATTTTCAAAAGCTTTGAAATCAAAGATCATTATCTTACAGGTGCAAGCTCTTGTCCGAAATTCAAATATTTACTTATCGTTGGTTTCAAATTTTCAGAAAAAAAAAAAAAAAATCACACGTCGCAGGCTGCGAATAAATTGGTCAGACAATTACAACGAATTCGTGATCACTGACTACGTTTCGCAATAAAACGGTAAAAATGTATTGATTGCCGATTGACCAGCCTTCTTGTAAAGGCAGGGCCATGAAAATTGCACACCGTGTACACCGGAGTCGCGAGGATCGCGGGTCGGCGGGAAAGGGAGAAAGGGGAAAAGGGGGAACGGCGAAGATACGGAGGGAGATTTCCTCCGCGCCCTGTACTCACGAGTCGCGCACCTTCCTCCTCGCCGCCCTCCAATTCCAATTGAATTTGCATCGCGTCTCCGTTCCGCGGCAGGGAAAGCTTTGGTATAGAAATGGTTACCGAGCGGCGCCAGGTTCCGGTTCGACCTGGTGGGGTTGGGCGGGTTTCATGGCTCCCGCGAGGACGACAATAACGTATCAAATGCCGCCTCCGATATTACACCGAGAAGACTTCTTGAGGCCGCATACGGTTTACCCTGACCGTCCTCCTCTTGGAGCGACGACGAAATGCTTCTCACAAATACATGTTCAGATGTTGTAGGAGCCTGAAACACTGTGACGCGTTGGGTACAATGTTCGAAAGTGTGTAAAGACAAGAATATTTTTGTTATTACAACTGCGGATGCGAAAAGTAGGTAGCCTAGATGTATCTCGCCGATTACTTCACTCACTGAGAGAAATTTTTAGTTCCGGTTAACGCTCGGTCCTCAACTATTTTCATTTTTTACCGCGATCGAAAAATATAGTCATAGGTAGAAAATGATAATTAGTTTTCTAGCTGTTACCGGAAAGTCTGGTATCCGTTACTATTCTTTCTCATTACGATCGCTGTTGCTATATTTTCTTGTAACCGTTGCGAAAATTTAATGCTCGTGCAAGAATAAATTGACGTTAAAGCCTTGTTTAACTAAAAAAGTAGAATAAACCTCAGAAACTGATTTTGCGTTGCAATTACGAAAAAAGGATCGACAATAGCGCAAAATGTTTACGTGTACCTCGTTTTTCGTAACATCAAAAATATTCGAACAGTTTTTTTTGACGATACATGTTTTACTGAATTCTTCTAGTTATTACAACAAATGTTTGTCTCAGTGCTCTGTGATATGCTGTACGACGTTAAAAAACCTCAGCCACGTATTTTTTCTTATAATGTGCCAATTCGTCCATTTGAGGGACATCAACCACCCTTAAAGTTTGATCCCGAATAATCGAATTTTTAGAATTTCTCACTACTGACGTAAATTTTTTTTTATTAAACCAATCGGACATTATGTTCACTATCAACATACGAATATATGCGCAGTGTTTCTACTCCCAGGGGTTGCATCCCTCATTTTTTGGGATCATATTTCAGGGGCGGTTTTCTGCCTTTAATAAAACAAATTCGCGTCTAATGTTTTTTGATGCATTGCAACCTATCACAGAATAAAATAAATCGGTGAGGCGCATTTCGGGTACTTTCCTAATTGTGAGAAAGAGAATTGTTCGGATTTACAACGGCTTCTATTTGCGAGTGGTGAGGAAAAACGAAACGTTTCAACTGATGTAGCCAAATTTTTCGCAAGTTAAAAAAATATTTGCTCAACACTCAATTATATTGATATTTTCGCCAGCCGCAAAAAGCCGTTCAGATTTAAGCGATCAGTTTCTTCGGTGATGTACCATTGTCCAAATGATTATGCAACAGCAAATACACTTGTGTGTGCATATTTTTTTCGCATGATTCTGAAATTTTTATCCATTTAAGTACGTACATTGCTGACTTCTTTTAATATACGTGTACACCGAATAAATCACTAGCCAAAACTGACGAATTTTATCGTAAAAATAATGTGAACCTAATAATATAAATTATGTACACTTGTCCACCGCGTAACAATAGAATGGCTTATATCTTCTCAAATTGATATTCGAAACTGAAATGAAAACGACTTACATAACTCGTTTTTTATAAAAATTTCTCAGTCAGTTTTTTCGTATGTTTATCAATTTTTTTACACAAGTATGTACGATAGAATGTTAAGATGAGCTCAAAATGATGTTTTCAAAATTGATGCACTAAATGAAGATATGTTTTTTTCTTAATTTCCTTCGTTATTTCATTGACTTTGATTCGAGAAAAAGAAAACGATGTCGTACGCTTGCGTCAGTGATTACTCGCAGGCCAGGATTCTGAGGTGAAAATCCGGACAGTTTTATTATTAAAGATAGACAAATTAAGCCGAAAAAGTAATTTTGGCAATTTGTTTTCGTATAAAATGTTTAATAACTTTTGTTTGACAATAAAAATCACGAATTGGCTCGAAAACATCATTAAAAAATACTCAAGAATCCTGTTTTGAATCATAGAATTTTAATAATTTTGCTGGAAAAGAAAACTGTACACAGTGGAGTGTAAGAAAATTTCATTGACAAATTCATTTAGAACAACAGAAAAAAATCAAATTAAAGTAGTTCAAGATTTAAGAATATATCTTCGTGTAAAATAAACTTGAGCGTTAGACGAAATGAACCAAACAATACTGTCAAAAAATGTGGAAGATCTATTTTTTAACTGGCTGCTGGATATTTATTGAGTACATAATTAACATATTCCTAAGAATTAGATACACTCGAAAAATGGGATGACATTGTATGCGTCATATGTGTTCTTCTAAATCTCGTTATAAATTTTATAACAAAGTATTAACGGTACTATAATTGGATTAAAAAAAAATGTTTATTATAAAGCTAAAAAGTAAGGTCTGTAAAAATTGAGGGAATTACAAGATTTGAGGAAAATTTATTTCAATCGGCCAACGTTAATTTTCTTCAGTGTCGAGAATAATAGTGAAGCGTCATCTGTGGATCGTACGGATCCAGTTTTCCTACAATTTAAATTCCTTCTCGTTTTCGACTTTTCCAAATGTCGGTAAGAATTTCGTAGTCGGTATTGAATACCGCGCCCGAGAAATGAAAAGATATCTGGTCTGGAACGTTTGATTCTGATGAAATAGCTGATTTTGTTCGTGAATGAATCCTCCGCCAATCGTCCAAGTTAGATTTCGTGTAAAAATAATCTATCTTGCTGAATTGTAAGTTTATCATCTATAAATTATAACAATTGTGCTTGTCGATTTTTGTTTACTAAGAAAAAATCCATCTAAAAGATTCGCTAGGAAATTCATTAGAATACACATTTTATGAGATAATCATTCAACTGTGTGATTCATCTGATAGTATTGACAGCGAGGTATTTATCATTGAAATTCAGTGTTCTTAACTGAATTATTGCAACTTGATGCGCTTCAGTAGAATTTTTTAATTTCTGTTCTGTTATGTTTTTGTTTTCAAACATTGTTTACTTTTGGATCTCGCTCGGTAAGAGCAGCAACATTACACGAAAACTAATCGGTAACAGAATTTCGTACAGATTTCCCCAGACGGTAACACCCCATGACAACGTGTTACCGACGGCAAGACCGTGGTAACTTCTCGCGATAGAATCACCAACATTCAAACCTAACGTATCTTGAGGCGGTGCGATTTCCTACCTTACCGTCCAAATGTCAATTGTTTTAGAACGTTTCGGGGTCTAACAGTCAGATTTTTTCGAACAATCGAATCGCTTGAACAGCTTAGTAAACGTCAAAATTTAAGCATCCATAATACCCCTGGGTCTTTTGAGGGACAAACCAAATTTTATCCTCAAGTATCTCCGAAATGCAAGAAGGGCTGGACCTGGCTCCACTCCCCAAAACAAGTTATTGGTGGTAGGGGCTCAAGAGCCAAGATACGACGAAGTTCGGCAGTTTATCGATAAATAGTTAAGAGTTCAAATTGATTGTGTGTCGTGAAAAACCCAGGAGTTCCCTGACGTTACTGTTTTGTAACAGTAAGTAAATTTTATTTATTTCGTTTTTTCGACTATTTTCAAGTGTTTAACAATAACATGAAGTTTTCTAGAGTTACTTATATAAATACGGTGTCATTTATGAAAATATACATCGAAATATAAAGTATGGCAAAAAAGAGCGCTAAGGAAGTACGTTATTATTTACGCGAACGAGAGCCTCAAAATTTTTATGAGGTTTCTGAGGATGAAAAGGACGGAGAGGAAGTTGAATAGCATATTACCGACAGTCAGGATGCCGGTGAAGTTTACCCCATTTTTGAAAGTTTGATTTTAAAATTCATAAGTATACAATTTTTTCAATCGTGGCACATGAAACTATATTTTTCTGAAACGTCATTGTCTGAGCTTTAAAACCCTACAGTATTTCTTCTAGATATTTATTTACTGCAGACATACAATTTTTTAACGAATTTCAGATTTTGCAAATTGTAGTGCGAATTCCGATTATTATTGCAAAAGTCTTGATACATTTCATTCTAAAAACGATCGGAGCGTGCAGTAGAGACCCTGGGGAGTATCCATGAACTTTTTTTATATTTTTAAAAAGCCTCTAACATAAATAAAAACAGGACAGGCCATGAAAAACCCAGGGGTTCCACGGAAACAGTAAAAAAAAATAAAATAAACGTGTTCCGTGGAGTGTTAATTTTGCATTACATTCTATTAGGATCACTAAGATATCAAATAATGGGAATTAGACATAAATTCCAGTTTTCGTTTATAAGATAAGATAAACAAGTGTTAAACCCGATTTGATTTTCGGTTACTTTTCAATTTCCAGTGTTTATAAAGGTTGTTGTGCCAAATAAATATCATTGAAAATCGTGACTTATACAGGCACTCCATGAATTCTTCTTTACATAAATTCTCCGCACTTTCCACAAAAAGTGTTCGAAAATTCACTCGAGAACCGGCAACCAAACATTGTATCACGAAATATGGACGAAACTGTTCTGAATAAAATTAACATAGTAACGGATTTAAGAACTGCTGGCGTGGATTCACAGTAAACTGAATTTGTGCGGATTCAAAGTATTTCGCTTGTCCCGTGATTTGCATGCTGCAATACCGACTGAGGAGACTATTTGTACAACTATACGAATCATCGATCAGTCGATTACAAGCAGAGAGCAAATCGCAAAAAAATGCTTAATTGTCGTTGCATCGCGTGTATAGAACATTAAATAAGAATTGAGCAATATTTTCAACCAGCAGAATTTGTCACGTGAAATCCACGCAATTAAGAGTCAATTTCTGTATTGTGAGCAGCTTGATTGAACCGCTTACTGGTACAACGATTTATTAATAAGACGATGACAAACGTAAGATTTCATCTTGTTTATCGTTGGTACAAATTGGCTATTGACGTATGAACTTCAGTTTATAACTGTTTAACCGCATGTCGTCATCGACCGAAGCAGTAAAATCTGTTATACTCACGATCGAACGTGCAGCCATTCTAGCCTTGAATCCACGGAGAACTTACGGAGAAATCGGTGCGATTATACGTTATGGAAATAGTATAATTGCTGTTGAATAGGTTGCAAGTTACTCGTAAATTACCGGTATTCCTTGAACTATCAAGGGCAAAGTTTAATTCGTAACTGCTCAAACAAATAGTCGCTGAAAACTGTATGAGATTAGTCATAAAAGAGATTGTAGAAGATTTTACCTTCGTCGAACGAAAAGTATAAAATATGTAAGTGAGCCAGGTGACTGAATATAAAGTCAAGAACGATTTGGATTGAAATTTTATAATTCATTTTGCTGTCTCAAATTATCAAAGATTATATCGTTATTATTTGTGATATATTAAATGCGGTGTTTCGTTGCTTTACAAACTAAAGGAATAACAAATACAACAGTCATAAGGCGAAACAAAAATTGTATTGTTTGCAATAAATAGTAACCTCAGCAAATAACCGTGAAGTAATCTATTACCGTATTGCTCTGAATACAAAATGCCAATATTAACTGTAGTTTATTTCACCCTGTTTACAAAATAAAAATCTAATCTTATTTCATTTCACCTTATTTATACAAAATATAAGTTTCACTTCTACTTTACTTCGTACCACAAGTACAAATATACAACTGCGATTTACATTTCACTCGAACCTAATAAGTATGAAAAAAAAAAAATGTAATTTGTATTTTGTAATTAATTTACTTGTTATTACAAATTACACACGTATTGAAATATAATTCAATCGCACTTTGATTACAAATTCTATATAGTCAGTGGTGAATACTGTTATAAAATATTTCTCTCAGGAGAAATCGAATGTCATTTTAATTAATGCTCGCGTTTTCTTGCCCCCTGGATAACTGCGAAGTAATTTGATTACCCTGCGACAGCGGGTGTTCGGTTGAATATTTCTAGGTAATGATTAACCTGCGATTACCGAGCAACCCCCTTTGGAAGGTATATTATCACACGAATTGTACGGGTATACGAGTGTCCGACTATATTAGCACATCGTAATGCATAATACATTTCGCCACGTAACCGGAGCGTGTATTATATTATAAATATTTTAGCACACGGCACATTTCGCTGATTAAGCTGCACACTCTGACTTCTTGTAGGTGACTCCTGGCTCCGGTTCCAGATGACATCAGAGCACGCCGTCTCTGCACCGGATTGTTGGCTATTCCATGCCTACGTTCAACGCACGCATCATCCTTGCATATGGGCGATTCCAGTAAAGGCAGACGAGCGAAACGTCGGATGCTGTGATTTCGATTTCGTTGGGATCTTAATATTTTATCGCGCGTGCCGAGATACAACATTCCCAAAAATTTTAAACCTCTAGACCTTTTCATTGATGAGAAACTCGTCGATCAATTTTTCTGTGGAATGTTTGCCAAAGAATTAATTTTACCGCTGTTTGTCGTCGATAAAAAATTATGAGCCAATGTGTTTTCGTTCGAACAAAGTCTCGTCTTTTCGAAACTGAAATATATTTTTTTATGAATCTTCAGGAATAGTGGGAAAAAAAAACACGTTATTTCCGAATGAAAGGATATTCCTCAGGGTTCCGTAAACAAAAATATTATCTTGATCATTCCATCGATAAGCTGGGAATTTCGTTTGTCAGGCCAACAAAGTCCAATAACCGACTGATTGTGAGATCACGTCTGAGTTGCATTTCTGCAGAACGCGTTGGCTGAAATGACTTTGTTTGCGCAACCTTGAAAAAAACCGTTCCTCTTTGTATTTTTTTTTTCCAGGGTTTCATATCCGGAATCATCAGGCTTATTTACTCAAGGAAAAAAATATGGCTACATTTTCTTCCACCGAAGAAACGTTGCTAAAAATTTACAACCACAAATATGATGAAAAAAAGTTATTAAACTCGTTTTCAGTAAACTGTAAAACGGTCAGGTGTAATGTTTTTAGGATTTTTAATTTTGAATACCCGTGATAACATAAAAAATTGCAGCCGAATCAAAATTTTTACTGTTGATCGTGCGCCTGCATTTGCAATGCTGGAATCGACTATACATTTATAAGTAGATGCCACGTGGTATAAAACTGTAGGCTAATGCATATTTATCTAGCACTATAATGCGTAGTATATATGTAGATAGACCTCGTCGATTTGCCAATAACCGAATGTATACTATACGATAGTTTTCTCTTTTTTGTGACCTTTTCGAATAGTCTCAATTCGGTTGTTCTATAGAATAACTTCAATACGGACCAATCGACTGCTTTTTACGTACATTTTTCGATCGGGACAAAGTCGTTTTTTTCACTCTGGGCGCGTTTAAAGAGATGAAATGTATAAAATTTATCTTAGGATGTAAAATAATAATATTTGGTTGATAAAATGAAATATTCGTACCATTTCCCATGAACGATTCGAGGCACGGCCAAGTTTCAAATTGCCTCCTCAAAACGATTCTGACTTGCATGCAGAGTCGAAACCTCTCGAGGCTATCGCTCGAAGTTGAAACTAAACGTATAACATTTGGAAAGCCTACAAACATTGCATAAACTAACAATAAAACCTAGGTTTTATAGAAACGATAGTGTTGATCTTACGCTTAATTAATTGAAAGTCAGAATAATTTACACAAGATAAGACAAACTCATGGTTGTCATCGATGTTGTTTTTGTTGATAACGAAGACTTCCTGAAAAGGCGATTTCACATGCTGCGGTCACTCAATTCAAAGAGTATCTCAAGATTATATAATTATATAATTAATAGGGAACGCATAAGGCATGCATCTTTACATATTTTCTCAAAACTGTGATAGTGTTGTAAGTTTTGTTGATTTATTACTTTTTTACAGAATTTTTACATACTCTGGTACAGTTTTTGTATTGTTTCTATGTTATAGTTTACTTTACGCAGAAAGTTGTTCACTGTATAAAAATTAAGTATAACTAAATGAAAATATTGTCAGTGAAAACTATTCAAATCAAATCATAAAGTCGTATGGAAAACACCCGAATTTTTATCATTTTGATCGTTTTAACTTTCAGATATTGAGGGCTTATTCATCCCCAAAGCCATTATTCAGATTTTGGGATTAATGAATATATCTCGTTGTATCGGACGTCTTTTCGCAATTCTCCAGTTCCTCGTCACCCGCATAATCATCGCTATCCTAAACAGTATCATTACACGTAACACTCAATAAATTGGTACGTTTCAAAGAAATCGATAACCTGCAGCACGAGTTGCCCACGCCTAAAAACAGTGTCGTCGATCAATGAGGCGAAGCCAACAACGCCAGCATAATATATATGCAAACCAAATATAACACACACGCAGCGCAACACAAACACAGTGTCTACACTTCGCTAGAATACGATGATAAACGGAAGCCATCGTTGTCTGCTACTATCCAGTTAAATTTTAATGTTTGTCATCAGTCGCCTACCAGCTGCAATATCGTCGACCTTCTGTATGCGCTATTGAGCAGATTATACAGTTGAAAATCAATATTCTTTTGGTACTTTTAACGCAAGATAGTATTTTTTAAATCATTAAATTCGCGAGCCAAGGTGTTTCCTATACATGAATGCAAAGAAACAGACCAAAATTACGAACAAAAGCTTCGATGTCGATTTTGGTGATCTTTAACCGCTGTAAAACGGTGAAACATATCATAAATTCACTTAAATTCAATTTATGTGATGGTTGGTTTTATTCAGAAGATGATTCTTCACGTTCCCATCATGACAATTTCTTCTTTGTTTCTTATCAGATTGGTATTGTTAAATTTTTAATTTTTCCGTGTTGCAGTGATTTCGATAACAAACAGCAATACTGATTGAGTTGACTATTAAGTGAAAAATATAGCGCATCTGTCGAACTTCTAAAAAAACGTTTATATCTAACCAAAATCAACAGTTATGGAGTGATAGTACAGAACGATTCCACCAAATTTCTCATCATTTCGAAACGGTTTAAAATTTAAAAAAATAACGATTCGAAAGCTCTTATTCCTAATTTTAGTCGTTTTTCGAGTTGTACAAATGTAATAATCTGACATGCAGTCGAAGTGCGACTGTCTTGTTATAAAATTATACCAAACTAGTATCGATCTTCAATCGTACAACCTCCTTAAGAGGATGCTATAGTCAGTACTTACCGATCGAGTAAAATTTCACTTCTCTTAACTATTATGCGAAAGTGCCGCAATCGGCGCAATTCTACATGCAATGCCGATCGAAACTATCGAAAAACATTTTCACTGCATACGAAAATTATTCGAGGAAATTCGTTTCTGCCACAAGTGGTAATTCAGTTACAGGAATACAATTCATTGGCATTATTGTTGCGTAAGACAAAACCTTTTTTTTTTTTTTTGTACACACGTATTCGGCATTGCATGCAGAATCGCGCTCATTACGGTATTTTCACATGAGCGATACCTCGGGCTTTGATAATTAATAGTAAAAATAAGTGACATTCGACACGGTCGATGAAGAGACACTACAGCATCCTCTTAAACAACCCACTATCATCACCGCATCAGTTTGTCCTCGTCTCTTCTTCCTCTTCTTCTTCAGCAGCAACAACAGCAGCAGCAAGCTGTGTGTACATATGTTCACGTACAATATTAACACACACCCATGTCGGCATGGCGGCATGTTTGCGGGGGCCTGAAGCTATCGCCTGGTCTTCTCTCTCTCCTTCTCTCTCTCTCCGCTCACAGCACACCCCATAAGTCGGTCCCAATCTGGGGTTATGTTCACAATCTCCTTCTCCTTCTCTCTTTCTCACGCGTTCCCCTACATTCCTATCAACGACGCTTCTCAATCCTTCGTGACGTTCGCGTTACATTGGCTCGCACAGTGTCGCGTTATGCTTCGGAGCGGACAGAGCGCAGCGCCGCGCTGAGCCACGCGGTCAGCTTGTGTAATCGCATTGCACCTTCCTATTCAACAAGTGTGTCCGGGTTGAGTGGATCCGCGTCATTTAACCCTGCTGCAACACCGCCCGCCGATTCACGTTTTACCCGCAACTGATCAATCCCGCGCTGACGTCACAGAAAACATGGGGAAAACCGCAAGCAAGCTCAAATCGCGTCGCAGCCAAAGTTAGTCGATCATCGTTTGTTTATTCATTTGTCTAATACGATTTTTGTTTCACGTTCGATTTTCATTTCGTTTTTTTTTTTTTTTTTTATCATTTTTATCATCACAAACATGTCACGTATTGAATACAAAACCCTTGATTATGAATTTTGGAATTTAATTTATTACATAATACTTGCGCTTGCACCACCTGCGGAAATTACAACGTAGATAGAAATCTATGTGCAAACATATTATTATACATGCTTAATTATTGTCGTCCGTCGGGTGTAATACACGTAATACAAACTCCCATTTAAAGTATACAATAACGAATGAAAAGGTGAGTTGTGCACCGCGCTACAATACAACTTTTATCTCTACTCGCTGCACTGTCGACGACGTTGGTTATCAGTGTTTCGTTATATTCACGCCTACACATACCTATAACGCGTAACTAACATGTATTGTACTGTTTATAGGGTTTACTTATACGCGTGATCTTACATTATGGTGTTACGCTTTTTTATCATATAGCCAGATGTTGTGCTAGTCGTGCATGACTTAAGTGCAGATGAACACGTACGGCAACGTTGTTTATATATCTATGTTGAGCATTGTTTTGATGCCGTATCGCCGCGCTTCATTATTATTCCGTCATACATGCAGGCCTGCGTAGCGTAATAATTTTTTCACTGACGTTGCACATATTACCTAATATTATACATGTTTGTATAAAAAATTTTGCAACCAATTCGAGCGCAGCAATTAAATCGCTGGCGACAGAGAACAATCATATTTTAGAACAGCAAAATTGACTCGGAGAAAAAATGTACAAACTTGGATACTGAACCCACTGTCTTATGATAGCCGCACGTCAGTAATTTTGGCTACCACGTGTCTCCGCGATGTGAGGTATGATACTTTCTACAACCAATAACTGTACAGTTCGAATGCAGATAAATGGCTTAGTTGTCAATCGAGGAAGAGAAAGGCACATATTTGAACTCGATTTTAGGAAACTGAAATATTAGCACGAAAACAGTTTCAGAACGAAATAAAGAATTGTTGACAAAATGGCAAAATCCAATTATTCAAACGTTGAAACGAATTGACGTCCGAAATTTGTAGACCAAAACCCAAATTAAAATAGTTATTTCTGCGCTACTTCCGTCAACAACTCGACTACTTTGTAGTTTTTATGAGCACTAGTGCTTATAAAAACTACGCAATATTCGCGTTTTTGACGGAAGTTAGCACCGAAAATAGAACTTGTCGTAAGAAATAGATCTTTTCTTGGCAAGTGCGCATAAAATTAAGCTATTTTCTTACCTAGGGTGTAAAGTATGACGCCCGTGATGCGAACAATATTTTTCGTCCTACGTAGGCGTAAACGGGATTTACCGGTCCACTTCGCGGGCGTAAAATCCCGCTTTACGCCTACTATGACGCAAAAGATTTCTTGACGAGTATAAAGTCCCGCACGAGCCATAAAAGGTGAATGCCAAACTCACACGAGTTATGAAGTCCCTATATGCACGCTAGGGTGACCATTATTTACGGTGTTGACGAATTTTTTCCATACTGCCCCCAAATCAAGTTTAAATAATTCAATAAAGATCCCCAAATTTTTGCAGATTCTTAACTCAACTCTAACCCGCCACCCGAACAAGTGGAATTCCCTATTTAAGATACACGTGTTTCGGACACATTCTTAGCATACATTTTATGGTAAGAGTAATAATGATGAGAAAAATCTGTAACTACGACGTTTTAGTGGGCAGTAGTGCTACTATCTGAGAAAAAATTCACATCGTTATACCAGGTAAACTAGACAAATTGCAATTCCTCTAAATGGAAAAAAGTCAGATTTCAAGGGCGAGTAATTTGTCGAAATTGCATGGTATGATGATTTGAATTTTTTTCTCAGATAGTAGCACTAATGTCCACTAAAACCTCGTGGTTACAAATTTTTTTTTACCATTTTTATTTTTACAATAAAATATATGCTAAGAATGTATCCGAAACACGTGTATTTCAAATGGGGAAATGCACCCTTTTTGGAGGGGGGGGGGGTTAGAGTTGAGTTAAAAATGTCAAAAAATTTGAGAATCTGTTTTGAATTATTTAAAGTTGATTTGAGGGGTGGTACGGAAAAAATTCGTCAACACTCTAAAGAACGGTCACCCTAATGCGCACATGCCACAAATCCTATTTACTATGCTATCTCTTGTTGAAAACGAAAATATTGTGTAGTTTTTATAATTACTAGTGTTAAAAAATCTACTTCTAAGCACTAGTGTTCATAAAAACTGCGGAGTAGTCTAGTTGTTGACGTAGGTAGCGCAGATGATAAATTTCAGTACAGATTTTCAAATCAGTCATAATATAACTTCAGGTTCTGCACGCGATGAAAAATTGAAACGACTTCGTAAATTTGAAAAACAAGTTTATCACTTATCCAGGGATCTAAATCTAAATCTTGGAAATTGATTGAATAATAATCAAATAATTAATAATATAAATAAATAATATCAACGATGTACGTATATTTATTTCAGTAAACGTAATACCTTTTTCAAAATTGTCAATTTTAGGCATGCAATCAAATGTGAACCTTATATAATCGAATCTATTTGAGTTGGATCCAGAATCCAAATCAGCAGTTTCGAAAAGTTTCCAGCACAGTTTGCTGTTCACAAAAATCTGTAGATATTGATTAAATTCGATTGGATGAATACGGGTGTGGCAAACGGATGGAAATGAATTGCAGAATTGTGTCTAAAACGTTATATTTATATTATCGGTTGCTGTTGCCTCTAATCAATTTCTGAAGCAAAATTACGAGATTTAATATATCGTAGAAACAGATTTTTTGGTCGTTTCCTGTTTTTCTTCCTTTTTTCTCCCAACAGATAAAACTCGAAAACGTAGTATACTTAAGATTTCAAACTAAATTTCAAATGTATCTCAAAATTCAGAATCATAATTCTCGTATTGATAGAAATTCTATTATTCCATTGGCAAGTCGCAATGCAATATAAAAAAATGTTAGAAACGCTTTTTTGTTTGTTGTTTTTTTGTTTTGTTTCAAATTTGACTTACGCTAAAAACTTGAACTTCGAATGATCTACCACATTCAAATTTGCAATCTGGATTCAAGATTAAATGGCTTAAAGTTTCGTTTCTCCACATGCGGTGATTGCAAAATAATACTTCTCAGAAATGTGTATATTTGTCACTGTGGAAAAAACTGTTTAATTCGTACGCTTTTCAACTCATGTTTCAGTAAATAGCCTCAGACAACCCAAGAAACTGTTTGCAATAGTCACTTCTATTAATGCCACTTCGCACGTTCGACATGCTAATTTTGATGCTGTATGTGGGACTATGAATATCATAAAAACTGAAAAACCGAGAATGACATAATCTATAAAATTTAAAAGCTATTTGAATGCTAATTTTTTTAGAACTATTAAATCTTTTGGAGCCAATTTTATAACTCAGAAATTTCCAACACAAGTATTAAAGACGAAAATATATCAAACTTTTAATACAATTTACATTCAGTATAAAATATCCTTTTCGATTACGATACGAAAAACGGTTTTCAAAAAGTGTGAATAGTTTACTTTTTTATTACAAATATTGTATCTCATTGAAGACGATACATTCATCAGTTACTCTATTATATAAAGTCGAAATTTATGACTGATTTTGGCCAATTGACATGTAGCGAATCCTAAAAGGATTCTCGTATAAAGCAATAAAACAATTTTCCTTTCACTGCAATTGCAGTAATGTTTTCAAATGAATTATGTCGAATGAAGTTGTCGTAAGAATTTAAAACTGGCATGTAAAATATGATTGTTGTCACTAAAAAACAATTAGTGTCAAATAGTACATTGTGTAAGACGGAAGTAAACTTGGCCTTTTCGGGCCGAGCGTAAGTGTGCAATACGAGTCGTAGGTGAGTGTATTTGTGCGAACTGAAGACGAATATTGCAAATACGCGAGGCGAAAAGACTGTTGTCTCCTTGTTGCACACGATTTTTTATATACCAAGAATATGTTACGCGTTTTTTCACGAAGCACGAAATGAGGT
This sequence comes from Neodiprion fabricii, assembly GCF_021155785.1. Lineage (NCBI taxonomy): Eukaryota > Metazoa > Arthropoda > Insecta > Hymenoptera > Diprionidae > Neodiprion > Neodiprion fabricii. Next base: position 17,657,183 of record NC_060243.1, read on the forward strand.
TAGGGTTGCGTAATGTCAGATTTGTTTCCAACAGCGCATGCGCGGAGTACAGTATAGACAACTTTTAACGCATGCGCGCTGTACGAAAAAGATTCCCAGGAATTAAAAGTGGTTTTTTCTGTACTCTGCGCATATCGCGCATTCGCAGACTCACTCCTACCGTCATAGAAACGGATATTTTGTGTACGGAAAACACGTATAAACAAACGCGTAAAACATGCTCGCGTTATATAGAGGTATGTTTACCGTTTACCGTAGCTGAAAGTACCGAAATTATTATTGACCAGACATATTATATTTGTAATGGATGATTCAGTCTCCAAACTGAAGATCTAGAAATCAACGTTTAGTAAGACGTCTGCTGCAGTGCTACCAACGAAACCTTAAGTCTATGGTTAAAAAAAAAATGATGAGCTGAGCTAACGACAATTAAGCTGTTATGATCTTCTCTGCAATTAAGATTATAGATTGTGTGGCAACGGTTTCATTAAAATCACGTTTAGTTTGATGATAATAACAACGAAAGCAAAACGCGAGCTAACGAGAATTGAAAGGAACAGCTTCGTACTGAAGTGGACGGATCTTTGCAGGCCCACTCACTGTTGTACTACTGCATCATGCTTGCCTTTATAAGTGGACCATCTGCGCGCGCGACTCGCCTTCGAATACAATTAAATACGGTAGCTGCTGAAATGAGCGATGCTATTATACGTGTGATATAATAAGCGATGGAGGACAACCAGTTTTTCTTTACGTCGCGCACTGTCTATTATGACAACCTTTTATGAGTATAAAAGAAATGAGACACGAGGTGATGAACATTTACGATTTCATCATCGAGCTTCGATTGATTGAAAATTTTAATACGATGTTATCTGACAATTAGATCGGCCAAACTAACATGATCCAATGATCTTGAAAAAGCGTAAACTCAATATTATTAGATAACACTGATATCCAAATTTGAATTTGAAATTGACTATATTTGAGGAGATTTTACGAAAATAGAAGACTTGTAGATTATAGTGCTTGACACAAATTTGACGGTTAAGTTGCAACAAAAAATGTGAATTATATACGCCTGGAAAGCACAACAATAAAATACATTTCATGTGCAGGTTAAGCAGTTGGATAGTTATACTTGAAAATTCTTAAGTATAAGGTAATGCAACGAAAAATTATGTATCTCACATTTTGTTTGGTATACGTAAGAAGTAGTGTATGTTGATTTTAATTCGAATTGGGTATAGTTATACTAAAAAAAAATCGTATATTGCAATTTTTCGAATTTTCGTTCGATTCTTGACAGTGCCTCGCAACTTCGAAGCAAATTGTACGTTTCCATGTGTTTTACAAGACAAAACTTGAACAACATCATTTTTATGAACTGACGATCGATTTCATATTCTTCTGTCTTCTTGTTTTGGTCAATGTCTCATCGGCGATATTGCAGAACTGTTTCCAGTGTTCAAAAGTCTCATGCAACCACAGTATTCATTTTCTTTCATCTTCAGCTTGAATTATTATTTCATTTGGAATTTGAACTTCGAAAAGTAATTGCTTTCGAGTTGTCGAATAGCAATGTTTTGCATTTGCATAATTATCGTATACGCCACGTGGAATCTCGTGAGAATAAATACGTTTCTTCTAGAAGCAGTATGAACAAATATAAAGTAGATTGATGCTTGCTTCTAAACATCGTGACAAATAACTGCGATAGAATAGAAAACAAGTAGATCCTTAAAATATTAACATTTAGTGAAATGGATCTTTAATTTCGTTCTGTAGTTCCAAATTCATGATGCGTATCCATGAATTTAGATGGTTAAGCTGCACCAATTCTCTTTCCCTAAATGTTGCTTTATCCATTTGTTAATGCCGTAAATTTTCTCGTGAATTTAGGTATAGCATGGAGCTTCCGGTTCCCGTCGATGGGTACTCTGCAAAATCTTAGCGCGAGTGGCCGTCGGAGGAAAAGAGATACGTTATCGATGGAGAAATACGGGCATCAGCAGCGGCACACAATACATCTTCAACCAGAGACAATCATACAGAAGGAACCTGCCCTTATAATAACTCCGCCATCGCCATGCCAGAGCAGAGATAACTCATGGTTAGTGCGATTTGGATACGAAAAATGACATCTATAGTTTATCCAGTAAAAAAATTACTAGCGATTTATTCGATACCTGAATAATGAAATTTACAGCTTTCGAAAACCAGGACTTATGCGACTAACTGCTAGCGCTGAGCAATACTTTCTCGACTTTCGGCTTTTGTTATTTTTTACAACCGCCCTATGAACGAAAATTTGAATTCTTCGACTACTTTCACGAGGCTGTATTTTTCCCTGCAAATTCCTGCGTGAATAATTAGAATTGCATTCAAGACAACGTCGTGATTAATGTATTTGCAGAATCATAGTGTTCTTTCAAACTGCCACGCGCGTATAGTTGAGGTTCAATCATTTCAACCGCTAGTCGCGGCACCTTACATGATTTCGAAGCGTGACCTGACATACCGATTCTGCATTACCGACCATAATCGACGCTTGTTTGTCAAGTCGATAGAAGTTATCATCGCATCGTTAACTCGTTTCAAAACACTGCACTCCGTGCAAGATTTGATTGGAAATATTAGAGAAATATGTTTCATTAGGTGTACAGTCTAAACAAATATTTGTAAACAAATAGTTTGAAAGCATCAGATTTGATATACTAAGGCTTAAGGTCATGTAGTACTCCTACCTTTATCGACCGAGCAAACGCACACTTTTTCTTCCTATATTAAATAAACAAATGAACGGAAAAGGTTCAACATCGACAGTACATCGCTCTTTTGTAGCGAAATTCAGGAAAGTTACTGATATCCCGAAAATCGTCAAAAAATTGTGTGGTTTTTTGACATGTGTTACTATTCCTACATTTCCCGTATTTCAGGAGCCAAAAAGTGCATAGCTGAGACACTTTCCGCTATTCCGCAAAGAATAAGTAAAATGAGCCGTCGTTAGACTGTTGTCATGCAATGTGGAGGTCGCTAGACGAGAGAGAGAGAGAGAGAGAAATTACAATAATTTCGTGTATGAAAGATGCTCTCACGATCAACTGGGCGTACGGCCGAGATTTCCTTGGATGACCATCGAACTTTAAACCCTTTTCGTTCGTTTGTTTATTTAATATAAGGAGAAAAAGAGTGAGTTTGCTCGGTCGGTAAGGGCCGGAGTATTATATGACCTTGAGTCAATGTAATTGATCTTGATCAAAACACTATCTTCTTTTACGATTTTTTTATACTCGAAGTTGGATAGAGAATTCTCCAGAAAATGGCCACAGAGCACTATTATCATAGCAAAAACCTCAGTAGATGATGAAAACGTGATATACCGAGATACCAACATGATAACGTATTTCTGCAGTCATTTGAATTATTTGCAGACTGTATTTGTATAACAATAAATTACGCTACTGAACAAAGAAGGCGTCAACACTCGCTTCATTTTTCGACATTTTTCCTCATGTTCTCACTATGTTTGTTGTCCGGAAATATATTTTATCAAGATCATTTATTTGAAGTATTATTATAATTATGTCCGTAGTAGTATTGAATCGACACATCATTTGTATGCGAATGTGATAGTTATTCGCAGAACATATCGTGCAATTGCCAATTGAATACCACATTGATGATCGCATGCTTGATATCCGTATATCACGCAACTCGGCGTTTTAAATGAGAATCTTTGTGACATTCACGGCAAACCATTGAAAGAAGTTGAGCGACGCCTCTGTTTCGTTAAGTCATAACTATTCCGTAATCGACTATGGCTGTGTAATCGATAAGATTAAGTGTTTCGCTTCTGGAATGATATGGAGAACAGTTTAACAAGATATAAATTGTAATGGTAGAATGTCCCGTTTCTCTCGAGATTAAAACAGAATGGACTACTTGATATATTTTCTGAAGATGATTTTATTCAGCGTCTTTTACACTTCGTACAAACCACTAAATTAATTATAATACAGTGATAACATTCCTTAAACTATAAGATTAAAGAAGAATGCAAAATTACAAATTTTACCAAAGATCTTGAAGTTGAGTACGAAATTTTAATTGATTAATTATTATTATTTTTACTGTTAATTAATCAACACCTGTGATAATAATCACATTCAACTAAATTTATACTTAATTGGTAAAAACAATGCCGCGGCCATCAATAACAGTACATATCTATATAAGATTTGAGGTCATTAACTGATCTATGTGGACAAGAACTCGGGTACGAGACACTTGTCATAAATTTTTTAAAGCTGGTCACCAACGGACTTTTGTTACTAAATATAATACCTACGATCGTTATTCTCCAAGCGATGCTCATATACGGGAATCAGCGCTGTTCAAAGACCCCTATAAAAAGGGGACCCTACGAAAAAATCGATTCTTCAAAAGGCACTGCTGTGACACCGCGTTACTTTCCACTCTACCCCTCTGTGAGAACCTATTCTAGCCAGACAACGCAGCTGTTCCAAAAGTGATTGTACCTATCTTGGGATTGGGATGAATAGTAATACATTATCCGAATTCTATAGTAAATTACGCGTGGTAATGAGTACTAAAAAATAGAAACAGGTATTTTGAATTTCATTTTTTTCGAGAAAATTCAAAAATAGCAGAAGAATCTTGGGAGGGGGCCAAATAAAAAAAAGGACTATAGTCTCATCAACTTACCAATGAATTACGATTAGTACTTAGAAATAACAACACAAGGGTTTTGCGAAAAGCCTCCTTTATGATTCTCAAATTTCTGCTCGATAATTTAGTGCAAACAAGGAATTTATAGAAGAGCTGAAATTTTACGTTATTGGAGATGAGTTATTCAGTCCATCTTTTAATGTTGGATAGGGATCAAACAGTCACTTAATAGAGAAGGGTCTCAATATCAAAAACATGCTACAATCTAACTTGTAAAATTTCGAAATGTAGTAAGTCGAAAGATAGAAATTTTGAGACATAAAACGGTGCATGTTTATTCTTACGGTTCTACATTTGTATTTTTACATTTCAACATTTTTCTATCATACTTAAGCTTTCTCTACGTTCACTTTTTTACATTTTGATTTATCTATCTTCTGAGTTTTTACACTTATAAATTGATGAATGACTATGTAATGTAAGTTCTGACGATTCTATTATATTTTGGCTCATACACTTTTCGACTTTTTATAAATCTTGAAATTGATAAATACATATAAATTTTAAGATTTTGACTTTGTGTACTTTTACCATTCTACATTATGGTTTTCTCTGCTTTAACCATTTTACATTCTGACTTTTCTAAGTTTCGACTTTCTACATTGTGAAACCAATTAATAAATTTTAACGGTTCTATTGTATTTTGGCCATCTGTATTTTGATCTTCCTCCGTACTTCGATTTTCTAAATTTTAATATTCTACGATCAGTGCTATCGCATTTTTGAAATCGATATCACAGCCGTTCCACTACAGTGCGACCACTCCCCTTTTCGCCCCACGAAAAATTATTTTCGTCAGATCCTTCCCGACCAAAGAAAACATCAATTCGTCCTCCAGCCGAAGGATCCCACGGTCTCCGAATCGCGCGGTGAAATATCGCAGGCGATAATCCTTAAACGCGTTATCTGAAATCGTGGCCGATGTAGCCGGCGAGTTGAGCGCAGCGCATGCGCGGAAGGCGATCAGACGGCGCGGGCGGCTTCGGCTTCATCCTCAGTCCCCGTAGGATCAATAAGTCCGGCGGAGTCAGGCACGCAGTGCATAGCCAACATTCCAGGCTCCGCGGAGCAATAATCGTGCCGGTGAGGCTAGTCGAGAACTTCGGGAACATGTCACGTGCGGCAAGGAACGGTGTGGCGACGGACGAAAGCGGGCAGTTTGTCGGTCGGTGAGCCTCGCGATAATTTCGGGCAAAGATTGGAGCAAGATAGAAGTCTAAGGCGGGATGAGAAGCTACTCGTGCCTGACTTCAACTTGGATTTTGTCTCCGCTCCTTTCACCAATTGAGACTAACGCGCTCAATTGCCGGCTGTCAGAGACGCGCGCCGCGAGAGACGATTCGCCTTCGGGTATCGCTGCGCTTTAGTTCGCTCGCGGCTAAACCGAAATCATTCCGTTCTTCCAGGAAGGAGGGCTGCTCCGAGGAGGACATTTACAACGATTGCGCATGTCCCGAGAGATCATCCTCCGCTTTTCAGTCTCGAAAGTCAAAACAAGACCAGGCCAAAAACCGCGGGGCGAGTCCGGACATGGTGAGTAAAAAGCTGCGTGCATTCGTTTCGATTTTGTATTTTCACTACAACTAGCTGGGTTTCGTGCTCTCCGATTGGTCAGAGACTCATTCTGATTGGCTGATATATGGGAGACGATTTATTAATCTCACTTGTTTTTGGTACTGTCATTATTATACCATAGGCTTCGAACTCTCTGCATTGATCGCAGACTAGTTTTCATTGGTTAGGGACTAATTATGATTGGTTGAAACCCAAGCGTTGATCCTACGTTCTCATCTTTCAATATTGTCACTATTCGCTAGGTTTTAAGCTCTCCGATTGAGCGACTAATTCTATTTGGTCAGGTAATAATTTTTATTCGTTAGAATTTAGGTGTCGATCTTATGATCTCACCTTCCAGTATTTTCACTGTTTCGCGATGTTTTATAATATCAATCATTGAATCCTAATAAAAACGGATGAAAATATTCTAACGATAAATCGATGCCGAGATTGCTGTTGTTCGTAGTGAACGGAATGTGATCTTTTTTGCTCCTTATCCCGATCACATCCAAAGACACACGTTCAATTCGTTGGCTGAATTCTTAAACGATATGAAGGTATTTTTAGATGATAAGAATACTTGGTGGTGAATAACAATGAAGAAGTTCAAACCTAGTCGAAACCAAGGAGACATTGTTTTCAAGATATATTTGACAGGCTGGTTTGGAAGCTGGCGAAAAGTCAACATGGCCGTTGTCGAAACACGCTTGCAATTTCTTTTTGGCTTAACGGTCATTTTCGGGACTCAGTAACTATGGAACGACATTTCACGCTAAACAGAATGACGACAAGAGTAAATAAAACAGGATTTCAGCGTCAACTAAATTCCACGATATTCACCGGCACGTGTGTACATTTTGTGTAATATCACTAAAAAACGAATCGCCATCATATTTCACTCTTAATTCTGTATACTTCCTGAATGTTAATAACCCCGATTACCAATCCGTCGATAAGAGTCAGTGCATATACATAAATTGTTTTGGTATAATCAGGAGAAAGCACCAAATCTATTTTAAGTTAGTGTGGGAAATTCCCTCATTAAAAACTCAGACAAAAAAAAGTAAGAAAACCCTGATCGGCCAGTTTGTTTTGATACCAAGTTAAATAGAGACTCTTTGTGCGAAGACTGAGAATGCGTCCTGTAAACAATGAGTAATCTTTAGTCCGTCGAGGGGATTGAGGAAAATCGATTAACGACTGGGAGTTTGTCCTGTGCAACGTTTTTTCTGGTGAGTTTGCCTCAGCGCATTGTTAAAGGAAATTGAATCTCAGTGTAACTGCATATCGCAGATGTTAAAAAAAAAATTGATCGAAGCACATCGATTTGCCCTAATTTCTTTTATTCGAATTGCAACTGGATTTCAACTGTCTGTATAAAACGAGAGATTAGATATTTTAGTGTTGTATATATTCCAAATTATTGGGTACCAGAAATTTGATACAGGTTCAAGTTTGTTCGAATCGATTGAAACTATTACAGCTATATGATTGATGGTGCGTAGCAACGAATCGCGAGTGTATAAAGAATGCAGCTATCTATTCTGCACTTTTTGTCCTGGGTCGATGACTCGACGTTGAGAGATTTTATCTTCACCGCTGACTGCCAAAAACAAAAGTTTAACAGGAAAATTTTCTATATTTGGTCATTGGCTCTTAAATAATCGTGGTTACAGCACAACAAAAGAAAACAATCCGCCTCAATTACGCGTTGAAATTAGTGCTTTGAATGTGCGAAGACATGGAAAGTTGAAATCCTGTTTTGGATACATCCGAAAAATAAAAACGTCACGTGATTTACACTACAAGAAGTCAAAGGTTCATTGTCAGTTTCGTAATTAGTTGAAGATATATGTAGATAATAAAAATTGCGTTTAGTTCATTCAGTTTCGAAGTTCAATTCGACTCACCTTCGTTTGTCATCCCCGAGCAATAATCTTAAGTTTCATGAACTCAAATTAACATCGCGTTGGTTAACGTAGAGTGAATTTAGCCGTTTTATTTTGACTACGAGAAATATTACAAAAGTAGATGAGGAAGGGTACATCAATTAGCCTAACGGTAGACGATATGCGCTGTAACGCTTCTTTGTACAAACTTCCGGTTTTACGTATATAGGTATGTATGCCCACTGTTTTTACCTGACACGAATAGAAAATAGAACAGCATCGTCGAATACAGTCTCTATTTTGGTTCGCGGCGTAAGACAAGTCTCTTCGTCTTCTTCTTCTTACTTTTCTTTTCTTATCTATTCCTGTCGACCAATATTCTCACAGATTGTTTGTGTAATGTGTGTATACATACCTCATGATACGTTCACTTGATGTTCCCAGGAAATGGAACGCACGCTTCAATATATAACTGTATAGCTATGCATTATGGAAGATTGCATGAAAATTATCTCGAAATTATCGTATATACGTATAATATACATGTGCCATGTACAGATATTTGTCTTATATGACCATAAATAGCCATAATTATACGTGAATACATGTGAAAAAATTGTTGAACAAATCCGTGAAGATTTTTTCAATCGTAATAAGTACCTTGATTAATTTACAAAACTCATTTTTAGTAAAAAAATATTATACCGTCTCAAGAATTATGTACGTGCAATACTAAGCGATATCCGCGGGCTGAATCCACTTAACACGAAATATCTCATAAAATGCATACGGTGTGTTATATAAAAAGTTAACAAAAGTTGCGGTTTATAAAATCAAACGAGACAGTTGTATACCTTTCCCGGAGTTGAGCGTTAGTAAAACCCGGTTTAATCCTTGAACTTCCGGCAAAGATATTTGTGGTTGCGTCCCGCCGTCTCAGGAATTCCTCAGGTTAATTGCCGTTTCCTTTTTCCCTCTTTTTCTAACAGGTATATTACTGACACGACTCTCGATAACGAAAACAAAGAAACTGCAGTTCATAATTCTTAGCATGACAACATATTTCCATTAGTAATCACCTCGTTACAATTACATAGGTAATTTTCAAGTATTATATGTCTATTGAAACTTTAGTCAGTCACTACTGCTTATAACAATGCCGAAAATTTGATTAGGTGCTTTTTGTAGATCAAACAACAAAGCGAAATTTTGACTTCGGGTAGGATGGAAAATATGTATTGTAGATTTGAAATTTTCATGCTAAGGCGATGATTCTATTCAGTGAAATATTGGATATACTGTAAAATCTAGCGTCAAGTGTTTAGAACGACGATGAACCGGATGGAATTGGAAAAAAACGATGCTCCAAATATATGTATACATAATAGTAAAACTGTTGTATTGTATGTAATTACTTTACTAACTGATACTTCTTGTAACTTTTTTAAATACTGGAAATAGTAGTCTTAGCAGAAAAAACTGTGGCAGCACGGCCCAAAAAAGAACAATACACCGTACATTCCGCGTTTAAAAGATAACGAGAATCGGCATTCTTTGAAACATACACTCTCCAAATAATCGGATGTTCCCGTGGGAATTCACTCTTCTTTATTGTCGTATTCAGTTGCAGAGTTGCGTCATTAATCAATCTACCTCGGAATAAAACACTCGCTGTCAAAATACAGAATATATGCAATACAGCACTTGTTTTCTCAAATTGATACAACCAAGTTACGTATAAATGTATACGGAGTTGTCAGAAAAGTTGAAAAAGATGGAGTAACAACCTCCCGCAGAGAGTGAATAAAAGAATTCAACCGGTGTTCCAGCTCCATTGATATTCAGGAAAACAATGAACGCAGTCGTCTACAGTCACTTTTGTCTTTTCGTTATGCTGCAGGTTCAATGTTTTGACAGGGCGTATTCATTGTTAGCGATATGACACCATTGTGTTCGATCAATTACGCCACTTCGATATTGCATGCACGATAAATGAACACCGTGTACATTTGAGAAGAATAAAATAATATATGGAGGCACACGTGTTTATTTGCAATTCTATACATTGGCATTTCGGGAGCAAGCCTCAGAAGTAGAGCAACAAATATATAACGGAATATTTTCAACTTCAATACTTGTCATTAGACTTTTCACAAAAATTGAATATCGAGGTGAAATTATATGTCATTTTATTGACAATAGCCTGCAATCCTAGCCAATTGACAGGAAAAAAAATATACAGATACGTTGGAGTTCCATGTAAAGTAAGGCTTTATTTACGTTACAAACTGTTCGATTACTAACAGCATATCCTAAATTAGACTGAAAACCTGAGGACCAGATCAAAAACACCACAGTTTAATTTCTTTGATCATTATAAGAGTAAAACCATTTCGCGAATTGTTGATATCTTACAATTAGCTCGTGTTACTTGAATTTTTACAGATTCATTTCAATTACATAGTAGTTGTTCCATTAATGTTCACTATCGTTAGCGCAAATAACATTGCTGCAGACTTTTTAAATGTTTTTTTTTTTTTTAATTTTCTTAGCTTTTATTCAAACGTTGGGGTCGACTGATCTTCGACACCCGGGTTGAAAGTTTTTTGCCTTCTGCTGTTGAACCTGCCATCTTGTATAAAAAAATAAGTTAAACAGTACTGTTACAACACGTGTTATGATCAGAGCATATACCGAACGTATCCAATCTCATAAAACGATAAAGATTTTCATTCATCCCAGTCTTGCATCGGTCCATTGCATCGACGCTGATACATTCTATAATTAGACATGCCAGTATGTGAGCACATGTGCTTCTTCGAATACCTCCAATTATTGATCATGTTGAATTACACTTGCAGCTTCGACCATCCGTATAACATTCAACGATATCCTTTCACTTTCTTCGCAGGAACAGCCGGAGGAGACTGCACGGCGCCTCCTAGAACGGGAATTGCGTTTGCTGGATCCGCGTGACCTTCGCTCGCATGCCTGGTACCACGGAAACACCCTTCGTGGCGGGCGGCGGGGGGCAGAACTGGAAGTGCCAAACGAGGGAGATTTCCTCGTACGCGATTGCGCCTCTCAGCCTGGAAACTACGTCCTTACCGTTCGCTGCAAGGGACAACCGTTGCATTTCGTGATAAACAGGGTAAAGAATTTATACCATGAATTTGGTGTGAAACTTACTGCCCAACGCCAATGGACAGATAGTAAAAAACACAGTTCAAATGTGTACTAGTACACAGTGTAACTCCGGTTATGAGAACTACATTTGAATATGCCACAGTACAAAATTTATTCTCGCTCGCGTAAACTACATTTTGAACGGGCGGTAGTGCAGAATGTAGCTCCGATTGCTTAAACTACATCTGTAATTTGATATAATCCAAATATAACTTTCGTTACTAAACCACATTTTGAACGTGTATAAGTGCAAAATGTGGCTTCGATTACCTAAACTACGTTTTTAATATGTAGTGTATAGTACAAAATATGTGCTTGGTGCCAAAACTGTACTTCAAATACGTAGCAGTATAATACATAGCTTCAGTTGCCTAAGCTACATTTAAAATACATGACCTGCGAAATGTATCTTCAGTTGCCTAAACTATACTCGAAACAAGTGATAGTACTAAATGTAGCTTCGATCGTTCAAACTACATTTCGAACATGTAACGATACAACTATCATCACATATTTTCTACTAAAACAAACAATATTTAAACCCTTGTTTTTATGATATCAATTTTGCGAAAAAATTTCTGGCAACTATACAAATGACATTTGTCTCAGCAAATGTTTCGATACATAACAATAATAACGTTAGCGTTATACCAACGCCTACCCCATATATCTAAACACCCGTCCTCTCAACTTCAGGTCGTCCTCCAGCCCGACACAGTCTACGAACGTGCTCAATACCAATTCGAAGACGAGGCTTTCGACACAGTTGCGGACTTGATAACCTTCTATGTGGGCAGCGGTCGGCCGGTGAGCCATGCTAGCGGAGCCCGAATAGTGAACCCAAGACCTCGATCAGTGCCGCTCTCCTGCGCGCCATCACCGGGTAACCAGCACTCCTCCTCAAGTCCCTCTTCGAACTCACTCTTGGCAGGATCTCCACCCAGATTACCCAGAAAGCAACAGCGAAGTCACTCTTTAACACCACAACAACAGCAGCACAGCACAACTCACCAGGGATTCCAACCTCAAGGATCATCCAGCACCCTTCCGCGTGTTCCGCCGACGCCGCCTCACTCATCTTCTTCATCCTCTTCTCTTTCCCTGGGTCGTCAAAAAATTACGAGGGTAATATCAGACCCGTCTCTGCAGCACCAGCAGCTTCCGGCGAACGCGAGCGCTCCTTCGGCGCCTCCAAAGCCCCCGAGAGTTCCTTTCATATCGGCACAGGCCCCGAACCAGCATCACCATCACGGGCATCACCACCACCAGCATCAGCATCCACAGGTAGTTCTAGTTGTATATTTGTTTTCTTCTCTTGCAGAGAACTGCACAGGAGTTCGGTAGATATAATAGAAATACAGAGTGAAATAATCAACATGTGCGTTGAATTGTTCCGAATTGTCAGAGTTCGTCGACATTTCTAATGGTCAACCTCTGAACGGTTAAAATTTCGGATGGTCAAAATCTCGAATGGTTGAAACTCCGGATAGGTTGAAGTGTTAAATAGTTAAAACCCAGACTGTTACCAACCATCAGATATGCCGCGAAGCAATTGTTTCACCTGTGGAGTGTAACGTTCTGAGCATTTACCATTCAAAGGTTAGACCCTTTGAAGCTTTGACCATTTGGGGTATCGATCATCAAAGATTTTGTCCATTCGGAATGTGCACCGTTCGGGAGTGTGACCATTCAAAGTTTTGATCGCTCGGAACTTCAACCTATTTGGTGTTTTAACCATTCGGAACCTCTAGCTATTCGAAGTTCTGACCATTCGGAGCTTACACCATTCGGGATTTTCACTATTTGGGGTTTTGATCACTCAGAGTTTTGATAAATCGATTCTTCCACCAATCCGACGTTTGAACCATTCGAGGTTTTGGCCATTTTGAAGTTTAACCCTTCGGAGTGTTGATGGTTGGAGGTAACGTTGAGAACTTTGACAATTCGGATATTTAACTCGTGCACATTCATAATCGTTTTTACGGTTATACTAGCTTTATTATAAATATCTCAGAATATGTTGATAAATTTTGAGGATCAGTGGTTACTTGCAATTGATTATATAACTTGTACCAAAGAATATTCCAACGTGTGGCACTCGCAGGTTTACCAGGCCTCAGGAAGCGACAGTGGAAACGGATCCGGGGATAGTGAATTCGAGCTGAACAATTCCGGGGGCAACGGCCAGCCACCCGCACCCCCGGCGGTCAAGGGGGTCATAATTCGCAGCCCTTACGCTATTGAGGGTAATTCGGGGTGCGGAGGGGAGTACGAACTCTCAGCCGAGGAGCACCTCGTCGTGGCCGCGCCTTCGTTGGAGATACCGTCCTTCCTGGACCTCGACGGTTTTGTAACGCTGCTTCTCCCGGCGGGTGAACACCGTCCCCTAGATTCCACGGCCCTAAGGGGCGTCTCGGGAATGTTGCACGACTCGGCGCCACGAGTTTTAGCTACTCACCTAACCCGCGTCGATCTGGAGATCGCCCTGAGCCCAGGAACCGGTAACAGGAGCGGCCTCAGCGGCATAGAACTCGCGACTCTGCCGCACGGACGTCAGGCGCGTTTGGACCTCATCGAGAGGTCCGAGTGTCTGAAACTCCTCGTCGCTGTTACCATTCTTGCCGGTGCGACAGCCATCGAAAGGGCGGCGACCATATCGAAGTGGATTAGAGTCGCGGTCGACACAAAGACTGCGCTCGGGAATCTCTACGGGTTTTGTGGGGTCATGCTTGGATTATGTCTTCCTCAGATACAGCGACTCGCTAATACCTGGCATCTGCTCAGACAGAAGCATACCGACGAGGCTTTCAGCTTTGAAGCCAAGCTCAGACCCACTCTTCGAGCTATGAACGAGTGCGCCAATCCTCAGGCTCCGAACACCACGCTACCTCACCTTTTACCTATCGCTCTGCTGGGGGAACGAGGTCCTGAGGATATTCTGGGTAGGTAACTCTCATACCGGAAATTGAACCTTGTGGTCGTATGTATGATTGTCTCAGTTTATATGCACTGACAGCTTTTTTATCACTGCCGTCACTGCCATAGTGTCATGACATGCAGCCGAAATATATGGTAGTTTAAAAACAGCGTGTAATAATAAATAGCGGGAAAAACCGTATTTATATTAGTTAAGCCTCGAAAATTTATATTTGAATTAACTATTCGTGTTAAATGCGTTTCTTTTTTCACCGTTGTTAATCGTAACAACTTTTTTTGGATACACTGATAGGAGAGGCGAGTCCTAGTTGTGACACTTTTTCTTTTTACTCTCTGATTTTTAGAATTTTTTCGAATAAAATTTTATTTAATTCAGATATGGCGCATGTAGATGCATCATTTGGCCACTTAGGGAAAATTCGTGGTTGTTCCAAAGCAAGTCTGAATAGTTATGCGATTTTTCGAATTTTCAAAAAAAAAAATTGCAGAGTGTACCAACTTATCCCGGACGCGGTAAGTAGACAATGGTGCGAAAAAAAAATTGCTCCTAACTTTTTTACCCGTTTTTGTCATTCAAAATACTTGGGACAACTTACCCCGCCACACGGTCAAAAATGATGAATAATTTTTGTTTGCATTTTTGTTTACTTGTTTTTGTTTTAATGTAAGAAACTCGAATGTTCGCAGATTATTTAGAACCTAAAAATTTACGATTTACATCCATTCAAACTGCGATATTAATTGTTACAGACTCAGAACACTGAATACGCAAATGGGCATATGCCAAATCATGTAATGCCATTCATATATTCAACTAATTTGCGCTAAGATTTTCATCTCCAACTCAATTGTGGTCAGACGCTAGCTATGACATTTACAGGCATCTCGAAGTTATGTTGCGTTAAGAATCTGAGATAACTAAAATATACAGCGTCTGCATTTAAGTCAACATAACCTCAAAGCGCTTCAATGTAATTACAGTTTACACTACAGGAAAACAAGACAGAATTGATCAACCTACCTGAACAGATGAAAAACTTGGAGCATGCGCAATTGGGAGTTTAGTTTCCTGATAATGTCACGGTACTGGCACAATAGTTAGATAAAATCGTAACATAGACTCGGGAGTATGTTATGTTGGTTTTATACAAAAATAAAATGAAATAAAAAATATGAAGATGATCAGCAAACTTATCTAGATAGAGATGGAAGATGAAACGTGAACTTAACTCTTATTGTGTATATAAAATAAAGGATAACATGAATTTATCTAACAAGGAAATGAACATCTTAATTTGCGTAATGACACATCTAGTATATAAAAAATTAACACACTCACTTTTGGAGACAGCACCTTACTTTATTACGACAATTTTTTCCAACAGGAACGGCGTCTCCTTCGGGAATAACCGGGGCCATTCTGTCTCCATGGGAGAGTTCGGCAGCCGATTGCGGCCTTTCGATTGTCTGGGCGCACCTTGATGCGGCCCGGAAGCTTGCGGAGAGCCTTCCGCTTTACCGAAGGAACGCTGAAATCGCACTTGAGGGATGCAGAAACGACGAATTACTCGCTGACGCGTTTCGCACGGAGTTTCACATGAAGTTTCTCTGGGGGAGCCGTGGCGCAGCCGTAGCACCGGAGGAACGCCACTTAAAATTCTCTCAGGTCCTTGACGCGATGTACGACAAGTGCGCGGCGACGGAAACTTCCTCGTAATTCCAATTATCCCAAAACATTGCGTTTCCCCATACAGCCTAATTTCAATGGCTTCTGTACATTGCCGAGGTTAGATTAGTACGTAGATTGAATTAGATTATCATTTAAGAATGAGTATTGAATAATTGAATGAAGATGAGGCATGTCTCTCCCAAATCTATTTAACGAACCCCACTCAAGACAATACCACAAACGACAAATGTATTATGTGAAGTATTCGATGTATAAATATTATAGATGCGTTACGTACTTAATCAAGGGAGCTGACCTAAGTGAAACTGATATTTTTCACGTACTTCTTTTTTATTCGAGTGTATTTCCTCGAGTTTGTCGAAATTCAGACTTCACTTAACGACTGCAGTATTATACGTAGTAAAAAGTGTATCAAAAAATGAAAAATCACATCGACTTTTACAATAATATTAATGTGAAAAGAACTATATACCGGATTCTGAGTTAAGACACTCATTTGTCACATTTTCAAACTTTGTCACATTAAAATTTCACTAAGATCCTCTCTTGAACCAATTGTATATTATACCAACTCTTAATTGTACATGTTGTTACTTATTCATACATATATCACCGGAATAATGATTGTATCTATTTTCCTTGTTGCTATACCCCAACTCACCCATATGTGTATATTGAACGACCGAATCTTCGCATAAAGTTTTCGTTTCGAGAATTTTTTTATGGCAAGTCACATGCAACCTATCGAAAATAAGTAAGCTTATGTAAAATGTAGTGTCTAGTCAAGTGGACCAAAAGTTACCAAAGGTTCGAAGCGTGAAAAAAGGAAAATAAAAAAAATAAAAAAAAATAGAAAGAAAAGTAGAAACAAATTACTTTAATACTATGTACAACTATAGCTAACGGTTAATCGCTGAACAATATGTTATTTAACAATCAGAAGGAATGGTCGAACATGCTTGTAGAGTTTATTTGAATATAGTGTGGTAAGTAGAAGGCGTCGTATAAACTGAGGAATTCGAGCCTTGAATAAACAAGAAAAAGTATTGTAGTAGAACCTCGATCATCCGAACTAATTAAAACCGAGCCTAGTTCGGATAATCAGAAGTTCGGGTAACCGACATGCAATTTTTATCTTAAAGCATTATAATATATATAAAACACAAATTTAAATCGAAAAAACAGTCCGTATTAAACATCCAAATACATATTGAATCTCTTTCAAATACCGAACGATTATTTTATTACTTTGGTTTTATATAATCATCTATTGTCAATTGACGATCAGCAGCTGCACATTTTTTAGCGAGCAGCAATATATATTTCGCACCAAAAATCTATTTTTTTAATCGGCGTTCGGATAATTGAGCTTTCATTTGAACCAAGTCATGGGCCGGATAGTTGAGGGTTTGCATAATTGAGGTTCTACGATAAGTTTCGATAGAACAACTTTTTGACTCCTGGGTACATACTTGTATCGTGACAGCAATCTCGTTGCCATTGGCGGAGAGAGGTTATTGATTTACTCTTGACAAAGATTATTCGATTTCTCGCATACTATCAAAATGTGATAAAGTGGCTGGAAATCAGTGGATTTCTTCATCACCTTTTTTATAACGGTCATTTCAGACTTCAAACAATCTTAATTTTTATTTCTACTGAAACGTATGAGTTGTCTTCTGTTGAAACCTGAGATGCGTTAATGGAGATGCTGTTGATCCATTGTTCGCTGATATAAAACGGGATTCTACTGTAGAATACAAACCATCGGAGACCAACTTTTGAGGTAGAAAAAAAAGTGGTTGACTGAAGAACATAAAGACTGATACCCCTGGGTAAATTTATGTGACCAGTTTTCGGCGGGCAAGTGGGCTCAGGTGGGCCTGGGAACGTAGGAGGGTTCTGCTCTATCGACTCTACCTAACGAGCTCGCACCGACATTCGTAGCAGCCAAAGTAGTGTCATTAGGAAAGCTTGAGATTGAGTCGGTACAAAGTGAGTACGTAAGACTACTTGTCAACTGCGACTTAGAAATGTCGATCAGCTCGATCATCCCGGTGAGAAGAAGCGTAACCGCGTCCACCGCCAACCACCCCCAACTACCACCGAGCACCTCCAACCACCACCGAGCACCTCCAACCACTGTCAACCACCTCTGACCACCTCCAACCACCTTCGTTCTCCTTATCCATTTCGTCCCTCTTCTCTACCTCGTCCCCCTCCGCCTCCTCCTCCACCTCCTCCTCCTCCTCCTCTACGTCCTCCTCCTCCTCCTCCACGTCCTCCTCCTTCTCCACGTCCTCCTCCTCCTCCTCCTCCTCCTCCTCCTCCTCCTCCTCTTCCTCCTCCTCCTCCTCATCCTCCTCCTCCTCCTCCTCCTCCTCCTCCGCCGCTGCCTCATCCTCCGCAACCAACTCCGACCACCTCCGACCACCTTCGTCCTCCTCGTCCACCTCGTCCACCTCGTCCCTCTCCTCGTCCTCCTTCGGCCGTCGTCATCCTCGTCCTCTTCGACTTTCTCCGATCACCGCCAACCACCTCCAAACACCTCTTACGTTAACTGAACAGTTGCTTTAATGGGCTTTGGTGTGACAACCGGAAATCGTCGTACATTTGCGCTCCTTGAGATGTTCCGACAGTAGAGTGGAGAACTTATTGCAGAACATCAGAGAGTTACGGATTTCGACATGATGCACGCTGCATTCACCTTCCGAGTAATGCGGTCTTCGCGATGATAAGCCCAAGCCAGTACTTAGTCTGTGTGTACTTACCGACTTGTCGGCGACACAAGAAATTAATAATGAGAGTGAATTTCTTCCAAAATTCGTAGCTAAACAGTGATTTGATTGAATATAGGTAATAATGATAGATCAGATGTAATAATGATGCAGAGATCAAATAGTATATATGTATATTCGGTCCATGTACGATTTTAATATATATGATCCATTTACGATTACTACGTGATGCATACCATAGATTTTATAATTTTCCAGGAGACAAACTAGATTATCTACAATAATACGGAATAATATGAAAATAGAAGAATTATTCATTTCGAAGTGGGATTCTATTCGACACGCGCTCGATGTATTCCATAACATTATTATTCATAGGTATTCCAATAACTTTTCATATGCTCTCTCGATCTCGAATTTTCGTAGGCATAGAATCTAAACGCTGTTTTAGCTAGTAGTAAGTGAAATACTTCACGTTGGGTAGAGAAGCAGAATTGTTTTTCGAAAATTGTATGGAAAAAAATTCAGAGTAATTGTAATACATCACGGATGCGCTAATTTTAATCGAGATGAAACGGATGCTCCGTACATGAGACAGTGTTAAACGCAGTGACCTGATTTAAAGACCTAAAAAGATGATTGTCGGCGATTTTTTGTTTCGATTTTTTTTGATAGGGAGAGAAAGAACGAAGCTTCTTAAAACTTCGAGTGTATTTTAACACACATTTGAAAGGTACGAGCAAAAATTTTTATCATCCAGGTGTCGCAAAACGGCAGCGTTATTAGCTGACCCGTTAACTGAAGAATATATCTTGAGTCAGAGGCTGACCATCGAAGGGCCAAGCCGCTTGAGTCTGGAGTCGGCAGGAAAGATAAAGTGCGTATTTCTTGTCTGAAATGTGAAAACTGAAATCATCATACATCATATCATATCATCGTACATCATACATGATACATCATCATGCATCATACATCATGCATAGTATTAAAGTTTGATACCAAAGTTTGGATGTCGGATGTTCGGCTGTTCGGAAAGTGACGTCACCCAAAATTTTTTTTCTCTCGACGTCATCGATCTATGGTAATCAGCTGGCCAAATTCCTCAGTCTGGATACAACCGCGCAGTAGAGCGGACGGATAGGAATCGCGCTCCGCAGATTTCGTGTACCGGGTTCTCTTCTTCCTGGATCCTGCGCTCCGGGTTCACTTCCTGGTGCAACTCGAGTTCCAGGACAAGCGCTCCGTAATTTCTGCGCTCCAGGGCCGTTACCTGGTGAAACTCGACTTCCAGGACAAGCGCTCCGTAGTTTCTGCGCTCTATGTCCGCTACGTGGTGAAACTCGACTTCAGGGACAAGCGCTCCGTAGTTCCGGCTGTCCAGGTCCTTGACCTGGTAACTTTTGACCTTCGGACTAATTTTCCGTAGTTCTGGCTGTCCAGGTCCTCCACCTGGTGGATTTTGACATCCAGGAAAAGCGCTCCGTAGTTCCGGCTGTCCAGGTCCTTGACCTGGTGACTTTTGATCTTCCGGACAAATTTTCAAGTTTACAAGTTTGATTATTGAAAACGTCATGTTTTCTACTATCATCGGATAGGAAAAAAAACCGAACGACCAGGATTAACAAATTGCAATTGGTGAGTGGTTGGCATTGTATACATAGGAATACATGACAATAACGTCGTTCAATTGGAGCTAGAATTGCTGTGCGTAGTGTTTCAAATCTGTCAGCACTTAGCTGATTGTTCTGTGGTATTTTTTGACGAAATTTATTGTCATAAAATCACAATACGTTATACTTACATGCATGTGTAAACGTGATTTGTAGCATTATATAGAAAAAATCTTACTGATAGATTCGGTTTGCGTCAGATGCACAAAGGCAGTGTTCATTCTGTATACTATGAAGCATATACCAGAATTTTTTGGGGACTCATCGTGCCCCAGTCTCCGCTACAACTATGTCTTCCCTACAAAAACCAGTTACACTAGGCATCCGACCCCGAGCGAGCTTTAACAAGAGAGTGTTTTAAAACTAGTTATTTTTGATTCGCGCATCATTCTATTATCAATGTGTCGAAATAACCCAAAAAACCGTGATATAATATGAATTGTCGAGCTCGAACGTAAAAAGTAACGATTTTACCAAGAAAATTCTAAACGAAAATGAATGTGATTTAATGGATCTTTATGAGTTTTGTAGTTCATTGTTGATAAAAATATATGTCAATTCAAAGTGATTTTAGCTTTTACATTTCAGACACAAATTACGCACTCCGTCTTTCCTGTCAATTCGGGATTCCAGCGGCGAGGCGCTTCATTGGCCTGCTAATAACTTCGCCATTTTGCGACAATTGATGATAAGTAAATTTTTCTTGTACTCTCCAAATGTAAGTTGGAATACACTCGAAATTATAAAAAGCTTCGTTGGTTATCTTCCATAGAGAAAAAATAACTGACAATTTCGACGTTTCCCTGAAAAATTGTCGTATTTGATTGATTTAAAAAATAATAATATTTGTACTTTGCCCCATCTTTCATGTGGCAGCATTTTAAAAACCCGGTTTCCACTTTGAACCGACATGAGAAATATTTTTTCGCCATTATCTGATTTTATTATTCACCTTTCTTCAGTGTTACTTAAATATTTAGCTGCATAATAATTGATTGCTTTCAGTTTTTAACCATTTGTATACGGTAATAGTACGGAACAAAGAATTATAATCAACTATTTTCCTGTGAACCATTAACAAAAAGCTATGTTACTATTTGTGCACGGTCAGTATAACATTTTTATAACATTTTATGGCGATTCTAATTATATTTTATCCACATTTTTTTCAACTTGTTACATTTACTATGAATTATTTCGATTCATTTTTCGCACAAGCCCAAATTCAGTAGCTCTCAATGCGGTCGTAAGATTTCGATAATTTTTTATAATTTTCTCATAATCTTCTTGGTCAAATCTGTCGATGGAAAAATTACATTATTCCTTACACAATGTTGTTGATGTGTTCTAATTATTGAAATATTTATTAGTAATCGAGGCATGACCCGAGGTGGTTAACGGTGGTCGTTGGAGATGGTTGGAGGTGGTAACGGGTGGTTGCGGGTGATCGAGGAGAACGAGTATTTGTGCACGGTGAATAAAAAACTTTTATAACATTTAATGGCAATTGTCATTATATTTTATCTAAAATTTTTTAATCTTGTCACGTTCAAAATTATTCATTTCAATTAATTTTTCGCGCATGCCGAAATTCAATGGTTATCAATGCGCTAGTGAAAGTTCTATAATTTTTCATAATCTTCTTGTTAAAATGTGTCAACACAAATATTATAATAATCCTGACACAATATTTTTCATGCGTTCTAATAGTTGAAATATTCATTAGTATTCAAGGTATAACCCGAGGTGGTTAGCGGTGGTCGTTGGAGGTGGTTGGCGGTGATGGATGGTGGTCGGAGGAGGAGGAGAAGGCGGAGGAAACGATCGAGGAGGACAAAGAAGAAAAGGAGGATTAGGTGGACGAGAAGGACGGAGGTGGTCGGAGGTAGTAGGGGGTGGTAAGGGATGGAGTAGGAGTAGGGTTGGGAGAAGATGTAGAAGTAGGAGAAGGAGTAGGAGTGGGAGTAGAAGTAGAAATAAGAATAGGAGTAGGAGTAGGAGTAGAAGTAGGATTAGGAGTAGAAGTAAGAGAAGGAGTAGGAGTAGAAGTTCCTACCCTACCCTTCCCGCCCCTACCCTCCTCCGACACTCCTACTTCTACTCCTACTCCTACTCCTACTCCTGATCCTACTTCTACTTCAATCTTACTGCTACTTCCACTACGAACTTACTCCAACTCCTGATCCTACTTCTATTCCTACTCCTACTCATGATCCCACTCGTATTTCTACTCCTAATTCTGAATATTATTGTTATTGAACATATAGACTGCGTGTCGAATTAGATCCCATATCGAAACGAACAATTTTTTTATTGACATATTATAGCCGATTATCGTGGATAATGTAGTATGTTTGCTAGAAAATTATAAAATTTATAGTATGCATCACGTATTATTCATAAATAAATCATATATATCAATGTCGTACATGGACCGCATATACATTTGTACTTTTTGGTCTCTGCATCATTATTACATCAAATCTATTTTTATTTATGATCTATGTATACATTCTTCTCTCGGGTACCTATACTTTAATTGAATCTCTATTTTGCTAATAATTTTGAATGATATTCTTCTCATTATTGGGTTCTTGTATCGCCGACCAGTCAGTGAGTACACTCAGGCCAGGTACTGGCTTGGGCTTACCATTGCAAAGACTGTGTTACTCAGAAGGTGAATGCAGCCAGCATCATGTTGAAATCGGAAACTCTCTAATGTTCTGCGATAAGTTCTCAGCTCTACCGTTGGAACATCTCACGGAGCAATTTTCGGATGTCATATCAAAGCCCATGAAGGCAACTGCCTCTATATTCTTCATCCAATGATGAGGCTAATCCGTTTGCATTTTTTGCGAAAATTTTCACGATTTCGAAAAGTGCTGGAATAAATTCTTTCTTGCACTATTCTGACGTAATTTTGCCAGAGGAAACGATTAGGCGCGGTCCTAATACGCTGCGAGCAACGTATCAGAAGTTACAGCCGAAAAACGAGAACCTGTGTTTTCGACATTTTTCAGCAGGTGCTTTTGCTTTCGTAACTTCTTTCCTGTTGATCCCACGCTCTTTCTGCTGCGTTTTCTGAGTTCCTGAGGGTCCGATTAGTCGGGAAAGGGTCGTACAAATCGAATCTGAGACCATAAATTTTTAAGACGAAAATTGAAAAAAAAGCAAGGCTAACCCCTCTGCATTTTTTGCGAAAATTTTCACGATTTTGAAAAGTGCTGAAATAGATTCTTTTATGCACTATCCCGACGTAATTTTGCCAGAGGAGACGATTAGGCGCATTCCCAATACGCTGCGAGCAACGTATAAGAAGTTACAGCCGAAAAACGAGAACCTGGGTTTTCGACATTTTTCAGCAGGTGCTTTTTCCGTTGTAACTTCTCTTCTGTTGATTCCACGCTCTTTCTGCTGCGTTTTCTGAGTTCCTGAGGGTCCAATGAGTCGTAAAAGGGTCGTACAAATCGAATCTGAGACCATAAATTTTTTTTGACGGAAATTGAAAAAAAAGCAAGGCTTAACCCCTTTGCATTTTTCGCGAAAATTTTCACGATTTTGAAAAGTGCTGGAATAAATTCTTTCATGCACTATTCTGACGTGATCTTGCCTGAGGAGACGATTAGGCGCAGTCCCAATACGCTGCGAGCAACGTATGAGAAGTTACGGCCGAAAAACGAGAACCTGGATTTTCGACATTTTTCAGCAGGTGCTTTTGCTACCGTAACTTCTCTTCTGTTGATCCCACGCTCTTACTGCTGCGTTTTCTGAGTTCCTGAGGGTCCAATTAGTCGGAAAAGGGTCGTCCAAATCGAATCTGAGACCATAAATTTTTTAGACGAAAATTGAAAAATAAGCAGGGCTAACCCCTTTGCATTTTTTGCGAAAATTTTCACGATTTTGAAAAGTGCTGGAATAAATTCTTTCATGCACTATTCTGACGTAATTTTGCTAGAGAAAACGATTAGGCGCAGTCCCAATACGCTGCGAGCAACGTATAAGAAGTTACAGCCGAAAAACGAGAACCTGGATTTTCGACATTTTTCTGCAGGTGCTTTTTCCGTTGCAACTTCTCTTTTGTTGATCCCACGCTCTTTCTGCTGCGTTTTCTGAGTTCCTGAGGGTCCAATTAGTCGGAAAAGGGTCGTCCAAATCGAATCTGAGACCATAAATTTTTTGGACAAAAATTGAAAAAAAAGCAAGGCTAACCCCTTTGCATTTTTTGCGAAAATTTTCACGATTTTGAAAAGTGCTGGAATAAATTCTTTTGTGCACTATTCTGACGTAATTTTTCCAGAGGAAACGATTAGACGCAGTCCCAATACGCTGCGAGCAACGTATAAGAAGTTACAGCCGAAAAACGAGAACCTGGATTTTCGACATTTTTCAGCAGGTGATTTTGCTTTCGTAACTTCTGTCCTGTTGATCCCACGCTCTTTCTGCTGCGTTTTCTGAGTTCCTGAGGGTCCAATTAGTCGGAAAAGGGTCGTCCAAATTGAATCTGAGACCATAAATTTTTTGGACGAAAATTGAAAAAAAAGCAAGGCTAACCCCTTTGCATTTTTCGCGAAAATTTTCACGATTTTGAAAAGTGCTGGAATAAATTCTTTCATGCACTATTCTGACGTAATCTTGTCTGAGGAGACGATTAGGCGCAGTCCCAATACGCTGCGAGCAACGTATAAGAAGTCACAGCCGAAAAACGAGAACCTGGATTTTCGACATTTTTCAGCAGGTGCTTTTGCTACCGTAACTTCTCTTCTGTTGATCCCACGCTCTTTCTGCTGCGTTTTCTAAGTTCCTGAGGGTCCAATTAGTCGTAAAAGGGTCGTACAAATCGAATCTGAGACCATAAATTTTTTGGACGGAAATTGAAAAAAAAGCAAGGCTAACCCCTTTGCATTTTTTGCGAAAATTCTCACGATTTTGAAAAGTGCTGGAATAAATTCTTTCGTGCACTATTCTGACGTAATTTTGCCAGAGGAAACGATTAGGCGCAGTCCCAATACGCTGCGAGCAACGTATAAGAAGTTACAGCCGAAAAACGAGAACCTGGATTTTTGACATTTTTCAGCAGGTGATTTTGCTTTCGTAACTTCCGTCCTGTTGATCCCACGCTCTTTCTGCTGCGTTTTCTGAGTTCCTGAGGGTCCAATTAGTCGGAAAAGGGTCGTCCAAATCGAATCTGAGACCATAAATTTTTTAGACGAAAATTGTAAAAAGAGCAAGGCTAACCCCTTTGCATTTTTTGCGAAAATTTTCACGATTTTGAAAAGTGCTGGAATAAATTCTTCCGTGCACTATTCTGACGTAATTTTGCCAGAGAAAACGATTAGGCGCAGTCCCAATACGCTGCGAGCAACGTATAAGAAGTTACAGCCGAAAAACGAGAACCTGGATTTTCGACATTTTTCTGCAGGTGCTTTTTCCGTTGCAACTTCTCTTTTGTTGATCCCACGCTCTTTCTGCTGCGTTTTCTGAGTTCCTGAGGGTCCAATTAGTCGGAAAAGGGTCGTACAAATCGAATCTGTGACCATAAATTTTTTGGACGAAAATTGAAAAAAAAGCAAGGCTAACCCCTTTGCATTTTTTGCGAAAATTTTCACGATTCTAAAAAGTGCTGGAATAAATTCTTTCGTGCACTATTCTGACGTGATTTTGCTAGAGGAAACGATTAGGCGCAGTCCCAATACGCTGCGAGCAACGTATAAGAAGTTACAGCCGAAAAACGAGAACCTGGATTTTTGACATTTTTCAGCAGGTGATTTTGCTTTCGTAACTTCCGTCCTGTTGATCCCACGCTCTTTCTGCTGCGTTTTCTGAGTTCCTGAGGGTCCAATTAGTCGGAAAAGGGTCGTCCAAATCGAATCTGAGACCATAAATTTTTTAGACGAAAATTGTAAAAAGAGCAAGGCTAACCCCTTTGCATTTTTTGCGAAAATTTTCACGATTTTGAAAAGTGCTGGAATAAATTCTTCCGTGCACTATTCTGACGTAATTTTGCCAGAGAAAACGATTAGGCGCAGTCCCAATACGCTGCGAGCAACGTATAAGAAGTTACAGCCGAAAAACGAGAACCTGGATTTTCGACATTTTTCTGCAGGTGCTTTTTCCGTTGCAACTTCTCTTTTGTTGATCCCACGCTCTTTCTGCTGCGTTTTCTGAGTTCCTGAGGGTCCAATTAGTCGGAAAAGGGTCGTACAAATCGAATCTGTGACCATAAATTTTTTGGACGAAAATTGAAAAAAAAGCAAGGCTAACCCCTTTGCATTTTTTGCGAAAATTTTCACGATTCTAAAAAGTGCTGGAATAAATTCTTTCGTGCACTATTCTGACGTGATTTTGCTAGAGGAAACGATTAGGCGCAGTCCCAATACGCTGCGAGCAACGTATAAGAAGTTACAGCCGAAAAACGAGAACCTGGATTTTCGACATTTTTCAGCAGGTGATTTTGCTTTCGTAACTTCTGTCCTGTTGATCCCACGCTCTTTCTGCTGCGTTTTCTGAGTTCCTGAGGGTCCAATTAGTCGGAAAAGGGTCGTCCAAATCGAATCTGAGACCATAAATTTTTTGGACGAAAATTGAAAAAAAAGCAAGGCTAACCCCTTTGCATTTTTCGCGAAAATTTTCACGATTTTGAAAAGTGCTGGAATAAATTCTTTCATGCACTATTCTGACGTAATCTTGTCTGAGGAGACGATTAGGCGCAGTCCCAATACGCTGCGAGCAACGTATAAGAAGTCACAGCCGAAAAACGAGAACCTGGATTTTCGACATTTTTCAGCAGGTGCTTTTGCTACCGTAACTTCTCTTCTGTTGATCCCACGCTCTTTCTGCTGCGTTTTCTAAGTTCCTGAGGGTCCAATTAGTCGTAAAGGGGTCGTACAAATCGAATCTGAGACCATAAATTTTTTGGACGGAAATTGAAAAAAAAGCAAGGCTAACCCCTTTGCATTTTTTGCGAAAATTCTCTCGATTTTGAAAAGTGCTGGAATAAATTCTTTCGTGCACTATTCTGACGTAATTTTGCCAGAGGAAACGATCAGGCGCAGTCCCAATACGCTGCGAGCAACGTATAAGAAGTTACAGCCGAAAAACGAGAACCTGGATTTTTGACATTTTTCAGCAGGTGATTTTGCTTTCGTAACTTCCGTCCTGTTGATCCCACGCTCTTTCTGCTGCGTTTTCTGAGTTCCTGAGGGTCCAATTAGTCGGAAAAGGGTCGTCCAAATCGAATCTGAGACCATAAATTTTTTAGACGAAAATTGTAAAAAGAGCAAGGCTAACCCCTTTGCATTTTTTGCGACAATTTTCACGATTTTGAAAAGTGCTGGAATAAATTCTTCCGTGCACTATTCTGACGTAATTTTGCCAGAGAAAACGATTAGGCGCAGTCCCAATACGCTGCGAGCAACGTATAAGAAGTTACAGCCGAAAAACGAGAACCTGGATTTTCGACATTTTTCTGCAGGTGCTTTTTCCGTTGCAACTTCTCTTTTGTTGATCCCACGCTCTTTCTGCTGCGTTTTCTGAGTTCCTGAGGGTCCAATTAGTCGGAAAAGGGTCGTACAAATCGAATCTGTGACCATAAATTTTTTGGACGAAAATTGAAAAAAAAGCAAGGCTAACCCCTTTGCATTTTTTGCGAAAATTTTCACGATTCTAAAAAGTGCTGGAATAAATTCTTTCGTGCACTATTCTGACGTGATTTTGCTAGAGGAAACGATTAGGCGCAGTCCCAATACGCTGCGAGCAACGTATAAGAAGTTACAGCCGAAAAACGAGAACCTGGATTTTCGACATTTTTCAGCAGGTGATTTTGCTTTCGTAACTTCTGTCCTGTTGATCCCACGCTCTTTCTGCTGCGTTTTCTGAGTTCCTGAGGGTCCAATTAGTCGGAAAAGGGTCGTCCAAATCGAATCTGAGACCATAAATTTTTTGGACAAAAATTGAAAAAAAAGCAAGGCTAACCCCTTTGCATTTTTTGCGAAAATTTTCACGATTTCAAAAAGTGCTGGAATAAATTCTTTCGTGCACTATTCTGACGTAATTTTGCTAGAGGAAACGATTAGGCGCAGTCCCAATGCGCTGCGCGCAACGTATAAGAAGTTACAGCCGAAAAACGAGAACCTGGATTTTCGACATTTTTCTGCAGGTGCTTATGCTTTCGTAACTTCTCTTCTGTTGATCCAACGCTCTTTCTGCTGCGTTTTCTGTGTTTCTGAGGGTCCACTTAGTCGGAAAAGGGTCGTACAAATCGAATCTGAGACCATAAATTATTTGGACGAAAATTGAAAAAAAAGCAAGGCCAACCCCTTTGCATTTTTTGCGAAAATTTTCACGATTTTGAAAAGTGCTGGAATAAATTCTTTCGTGCACTATTCTGACGTAATTTTTCCAGAGGAAACGATTAGACGCAGTCCCAATACGCTGCGAGCAACGTATAAGAAGTTACAGCCGAAAAACGAGAACTTGGATTTTCGACATTTTTCAGCAGGTGATTTTGCTTTCATAACTTTGTTCCTGTTGATCCCACGCTCTTTCTGCTGCGTTTTCTGAGTTCCTGAGGATCTGATTAGTCGGAAAAGGGTCGTACAAATCGAATCCGAGGCCATAAATTTGTTGGACGAAAATTGAAAAAAAAGCAACGCTAACCCCTTTGCATTTTTTGCGAAAATTTTCACGGTTTTGAAAAGTGCTGGAATAAATTCTTTCGTGCACTATTCTAACGTAATTTTTCCAGAGGAAACGATTAGACGCAGTCCCAATACGCTGCGAGCAACGTATAAGAAGTTACAGCCGAAAAACGAGAACCTGGATTTTCGACATTTTTCTGCAGGTGCTTTTTCCGTTGCAACTTCTCTTTTGTTGATCCCACGCTCTTTCTGCTGCGTTTTCTGAGTTCCTGAGGGTCCAATTAGTCGGAAAAGGGTCGTACAAATCGAATCTGTGACCATAAATTTTTTGGACGAAAATTGAAAAAAAAGCAAGGCTAACCCCTTTGCATTTTTTGCGAAAATTTTCACGATTCTAAAAAGTGCTGGAATAAATTCTTTCGTGCACTATTCTGACGTGATTTTGCTAGAGGAAACGATTAGGCGCAGTCCCAATACGCTGCGAGCAACGTATAAGAAGTTACAGCCGAAAAACGAGAACCTGGATTTTCGACATTTTTCAGCAGGTGATTTTGCTTTCGTAACTTCTGTCCTGTTGATCCCACGCTCTTTCTGCTGCGTTTTCTGAGTTCCTGAGGGTCCAATTAGTCGGAAAAGGGTCGTCCAAATCGAATCTGAGACCATAAATTTTTTGGACAAAAATTGAAAAAAAAGCAAGGCTAACCCCTTTGCATTTTTTGCGAAAATTTTCACGATTTCAAAAAGTGCTGGAATAAATTCTTTCGTGCACTATTCTGACGTAATTTTGCTAGAGGAAACGATTAGGCGCAGTCCCAATGCGCTGCGCGCAACGTATAAGTAGTTACAGCCGAAAAACGAGAACCTGGATTTTCGACATTTTTCTGCAGGTGCTTATGCTTTCGTAACTTCTCTTCTGTTGATCCAACGCTCTTTCTGCTGCGTTTTCTGTGTTTCTGAGGGTCCACTTAGTCGGAAAAGGGTCGTACAAATCGAATCTGAGACCATAAATTATTTGGACGAAAATTGAAAAAAAAGCAAGGCCAACCCCTTTGCATTTTTTGCGAAAATTTTCACGATTTTGAAAAGTGCTGGAATAAATTCTTTCGTGCACTATTCTGACGTAATTTTTCCAGAGGAAACGATTAGACGCAGTCCCAATACGCTGCGAGCAACGTATAAGAAGTTACAGCCGAAAAACGAGAACCTGGATTTTTGACATTTTTCAGCAGGTGATTTTGCTTTCGTAACTTCCGTCCTGTTGATCCCACGCTCTTTCTGCTGCGTTTTCTGAGTTCCTGAGGGTCCAATTAGTCGGAAAAGGGTCGTCCAAATCGAATCTGAGACCATAAATTTTTTAGACGAAAATTGTAAAAAGAGCAAGGCTAACCCCTTTGCATTTTTTGCGAAAATTTTCACGATTTTGAAAAGTGCTGGAATAAATTCTTCCGTGCACTATTCTGACGTAATTTTGCCAGAGAAAACGATTAGGCGCAGTCCCAATACGCTGCGAGCAACGTATAAGAAGTTACAGCCGAAAAACGAGAACCTGGATTTTCGACATTTTTCTGCAGGTGCTTTTTCCGTTGCAACTTCTCTTTTGTTGATCCCACGCTCTTTCTGCTGCGTTTTCTGAGTTCCTGAGGGTCCAATTAGTCGGAAAAGGGTCGTACAAATCGAATCTGTGACCATAAATTTTTTGGACGAAAATTGAAAAAAAAGCAAGGCTAACCCCTTTGCATTTTTTGCGAAAATTTTCACGATTCTAAATAGTGCTGGAATAAATTCTTTCGTGCACTATTCTGACGTGATTTTGCTAGAGGAAACGATTAGGCGCAGTCCCAATACGCTGCGAGCAACGTATAAGAAGTTACAGCCGAAAAACGAGAACCTGGATTTTCGACATTTTTCAGCAGGTGATTTTGCTTTCGTAACTTCTGTCCTGTTGATCCCACGCTCTTTCTGCTGCGTTTTCTGAGTTCCTGAGGGTCCAATTAGTCGGAAAAGGGTCGTCCAAATCGAATCTGAGACCATAAATTTTTTGGACAAAAATTGAAAAAAAAGCAAGGCTAACCCCTTTGCATTTTTTGCGAAAATTTTCACGATTTCAAAAAGTGCTGGAATAAATTCTTTCGTGCACTATTCTGACGTAATTTTGCTAGAGGAAACGATTAGGCGCAGTCCCAATGCGCTGCGCGCAACGTATAAGAAGTTACAGCCGAAAAACGAGAACCTGGATTTTCGACATTTTTCTGCAGGTGCTTATGCTTTCGTAACTTCTCTTCTGTTGATCCAACGCTCTTTCTGCTGCGTTTTCTGTGTTTCTGAGGGTCCACTTAGTCGGAAAAGGGTCGTACAAATCGAATC
Source organism: Neodiprion fabricii (assembly GCF_021155785.1). Taxonomy (NCBI): domain Eukaryota; kingdom Metazoa; phylum Arthropoda; class Insecta; order Hymenoptera; family Diprionidae; genus Neodiprion; species Neodiprion fabricii. The sequence goes on from NC_060243.1 coordinate 17,688,602, forward strand.
TGAGACCATAAATTATTTGGACGAAAATTGAAAAAAAAGCAAGGCCAACCCCTTTGCATTTTTTGCGAAAATTTTCACGATTTTGAAAAGTGCTGGAATAAATTCTTTCGTGCACTATTCTGACGTAATTTTTCCAGAGGAAACGATTAGACGCAGTCCCAATACGCTGCGAGCAACGTATAAGAAGTTACAGCCGAAAAACGAGAACTTGGATTTTCGACATTTTTCAGCAGGTGATTTTGCTTTCATAACTTTGTTCCTGTTGATCCCACGCTCTTTCTGCTGCGTTTTCTGAGTTCCTGAGGATCTGATTAGTCGGAAAAGGGTCGTACAAATCGAATCCGAGGCCATAAATTTGTTGGACGAAAATTGAAAAAAAAGCAACGCTAACCCCTTTGCATTTTTTGCGAAAATTTTCACGGTTTTGAAAAGTGCTGGAATAAATTCTTTCGTGCACTATTCTAACGTAATTTTTCCAGAGGAAACGATTAGACGCAGTCCCAATACGCTGCGAGCAACGTATAAGAAGTTACAGCCGAAAAACGAGAACCTGGATTTTCGACATTTTTCTGCAGGTGCTTTTTCCGTTGCAACTTCTCTTTTGTTGATCCCACGCTCTTTCTGCTGCGTTTTCTGAGTTCCTGAGGGTCCAATTAGTCGGAAAAGGGTCGTACAAATCGAATCTGTGACCATAAATTTTTTGGACGAAAATTGAAAAAAAAGCAAGGCTAACCCCTTTGCATTTTTTGCGAAAATTTTCACGATTCTAAAAAGTGCTGGAATAAATTCTTTCGTGCACTATTCTGACGTGATTTTGCTAGAGGAAACGATTAGGCGCAGTCCCAATACGCTGCGAGCAACGTATAAGAAGTTACAGCCGAAAAACGAGAACCTGGATTTTCGACATTTTTCAGCAGGTGATTTTGCTTTCGTAACTTCTGTCCTGTTGATCCCACGCTCTTTCTGCTGCGTTTTCTGAGTTCCTGAGGGTCCAATTAGTCGGAAAAGGGTCGTCCAAATCGAATCTGAGACCATAAATTTTTTGGACAAAAATTGAAAAAAAAGCAAGGCTAACCCCTTTGCATTTTTTGCGAAAATTTTCACGATTTCAAAAAGTGCTGGAATAAATTCTTTCGTGCACTATTCTGACGTAATTTTGCTAGAGGAAACGATTAGGCGCAGTCCCAATGCGCTGCGCGCAACGTATAAGTAGTTACAGCCGAAAAACGAGAACCTGGATTTTCGACATTTTTCTGCAGGTGCTTATGCTTTCGTAACTTCTCTTCTGTTGATCCAACGCTCTTTCTGCTGCGTTTTCTGTGTTTCTGAGGGTCCACTTAGTCGGAAAAGGGTCGTACAAATCGAATCTGAGACCATAAATTATTTGGACGAAAATTGAAAAAAAAGCAAGGCCAACCCCTTTGCATTTTTTGCGAAAATTTTCACGATCTTGAAAAGTGCTGGAATAAATTCTTTCGTGCACTATTCTGACGTAATTTTTCCAGAGGTAACGATTAGACGCAGTCCCAATACGCTGCGAGCAACGTATAAGAAGTTACAGCCGAAAAACGAGAACTTGGATTTTCGACATTTTTCAGCAGGTGATTTTGCTTTCATAACTTTGTTCCTGTTGATCCCACGCTCTTTCTGCTGCGTTTTCTGAGTTCCTGAGGATCTAATTAGTCGGAAAAGGGTCGTACAAATCGAATCCGAGGCCATAAATTTGTTGGACGAAAATTGAAAAAAAAGCAACGCTAACCCCTTTGCATTTTTTGCGAAAATTTTCACGGTTTTGAAAAGTGCTGGAATAAATTCTTTCGTGCACTATTCTAACGTAATTTTTCCAGAGGAAACGATTAGACGCAGTCCCAATACGCTGCGAGCAACGTATAAGAAGTTACAGCCGAAAAACGAGAACCTGGATTTTCGACATTTTTCTGCAGGTGCTTTTTCCGTTGTAACTTCTCTTATGTTGATCCCACGCTCTTTCTGCCGCGTTTTCTGAGTTCCTGAGGGTCCAATTAGTCGGAAAAGGGTCGTCCAAATCGAATCTGAGACCATAAATTTTTTGGACAAAAATTGAAAAAAAAGCAAGGCTAACCCCTTTGCATTTTTCGCGAAAATTTTCACGATTTTGAAAAGTGCTGGAATAAATTCTTTCATGCACTATTCTGACGTAATCTTGCCTGAGGAGACGATTAGGCGCAGTCCCAATACGCTGCGAGCAACGTATAAGAAGTTACAGCCGAAAAACGAGAACCTGGATTTTCGACATTTTTCTGCAGGTGCTTTTTCCGTTGTAACTTCTCTTCTGTTGATCCCACGCTCTTTCTGCCGCGTTTTCTGAGTTCCTGAGGGTCCAATTAGTCGGAAAAGGGTCGTCCAAATCGAATCTGAGACCATAAATTTTTTGGACAAAAATTCAAAAAAAAGCAAGGCTAACCGCTTTGCATTTTTTGCGAAAATTTTCACGATTTTGAAAAGTGCTGGAACAAATTCTTTCGTGCACTATTCTAACGTAATTTTTCCAGAGGAAACGATTAGACGCAGTCCCAATACGCTGCGAGCAACGTATAAGAAGTTACAGCCGAAAAACGAGAACCTGGATTTTCGACATTTTTCAGCAGGTGCTTATGCTTTCGTAACTTCTCTTCTGTTGATCCCACGGTCTTTCTGCTGCGTTTTCTGTGTTCCTGAGGGTCCACTTAGTCGGAAAAGGGTCGTACAAATCGAATCTTAGACCATAAATTTTTCGGACGAAAATTGAAAAAAAAGCAAGGCTAACCCCTTTGCATTTTTTGCGAAAATTTTCACGATTTTGAAAAGTGCTGGAATAAATTCTTTTATGCGTTATTCTGACGTAATTTTGCCAGAGGTAACGATTAGGCGCAGTCCCAATACGCTGCGAGCAACGTATAAGAAGTCACAACCGAAAAACGAGAACCTGGATTTTCGACATTTTTCAGCAGGTGCTTTTGCTTCCGTAACTTCTCTTCTGTTGATCCCACGCTCTTTCTGCTGCGTTTTCGGAGTTCCTGAGGGTCCAATTAGTCGGAAAAGGGTCGTCCAAATCGAATCTGAGACCATAAATTTTTGAGACGGAAATTGAAAAAAAAGCAAGGCTAACCCCTTTGCATTTTTTGCGAAAATTTCCACGATTTTGAAAAGTGCTGGAATAAATTCTTTCGTGCACTATTCTAAAGTAATTTTGCCAGAGGAAACGATTAGGCGCAGTCCCAATACGCTGCGCGTAACGTATAAGAAGTTACAGCCGAAAAACGAGAACCTGGATTTTCGACATTTTTCTGCAGGTGCTTTTTCCGTTGTAACTTCTCTTCTGTTGATCCCACGCTCTTTCTGCTGCGTTTTCTGAGTTCCTGAGGGTCCAATTAGTCGGAAAAGGGTCGTCCAAATCGAATCTGAGACCATAAATTTTTGAGACGAAAATTGAAAAAAAAGCAAGGCTAACCCCTTTGCATTTTTTGCGAAAATTTTCACGATTTTGAAACGTGCTGGAATAAATTCTTTCGTGCACTATTCTGACGTAATTTTGCCAGAGGAAACGATTAGGCGCAGTCCCAATACGCTGCGAGAAACATATAAGAAGTTACAGCCGAAAAACGAGAACCTGGATTTTCGACATTTTTCAGCAGGTGATTTTGCTTTCGTAACTTCTGTCCTGTTGATCCCACGCTCTTTCCGCTGCGTTTTCTGAGTTCCTGAGGGTCCAATTAGTCGGAAAAGGGTCGTCCAAATCGAATCTGAGACCATAAATTTTTTGGACGGAAATTGAAAAAAAAGCAAGGCTAACCCCTTTGCATTTTTCGCGAAAATTTTCACGATTTTGAAAAGTGCTGGAATAAATTCTTTCGTGCACTATTCTGACGTAATTTTGCCAGAGGAAACGATTAGGCGCAGTCCCAATACGCTGCGCGTAACGTATAAGAAGTTACAGCCGAAAAACGAGAACCTGGATTTTCGACATTTTTCTGCAGGTGCTTTTTCCGTTGTAACTTCTCTTCTGTTGATCCCACGCTCTTTCTGCTGCGTTTTCTGAGTTCCTGAGGGTCCAATTAGTCGGAAAAGGGTCGTACAAATCGAATCTGAGACCATAAATTTTGTGGACGAAAATTGAAAAAAAAGCAAGGCTAACCCCTTTGCATTTTTTGCGAAAATTTTCACGATTTTAAAAAGTGCTGGAATAAATTCTTTCGTGCACTATTCTGACGTAATTTTGCTAGAGAAAACGATTAGGCGCAGTCCCAATACGCTGCGAGCAACGTATAAGAAGTTACAGCCGAAAAACGAGAACCTGGATTTTCGACATTTTTCAGCAGGTGATTTTGCTTTCGTAACTTCTGTCCTGTTGATCCCACGCTCTTTCTGCTGCGTTTTCTGAGTTCCTGAGGGTCCAATTAGTCGGAAAAGGGTCGTCCAGATCGAATCCGAGACCATAAATTTTTTAGACGAAAATTGTAAAAAAAGCAAGGCTAACCCCTTTGCATTTTTTGCGAAAATTTTCACGATTTTGAAACGTGCTGGAATAAATTCTTTCGTGCACTATTCTGACGTAATTTTGCCAGAGGAAACGATTAGGCGCAGTCCCAATACGCTGCGAGAAACGTATAAGAAGTTACAGCCGAAAAACGAGAACCTGGATTTTCGACATTTTTCAGCAGGTGATTTTGCTTTCGTAACTTCTGTCCTGTTGATCCCACGCTCTTTCTGCTGCGTTTTCTGAGTTCCTGAGGGTCCAATTAGTCGGAAAAGGGTCGTCCAAATCGAATCTGAGACCATAAATTTTTTGGACAAAAATTGAAAAAAAAGCAAGGCTAACCCCTTTGCATTTTTTGCGAAAATTTTCACGATTTTGAAAAGTGCTGAAACAAATTCTTTCGTGCACTATTCTGACGTAATTTTTCCAGAGGAAACGATTAGACGCAGTCCCGATACGCTGCGAGCAACGTATAAGAAGTTACAGCCGAAAAACGAGAACCTGGATTTTCGACATTTTTCAGCAGGTGATTTTGCTTTCGTAACTTCTGTCCTGTTGATCCCACGCTCTTTCTGCTGCGTTTTCTGAGTTCCTGAGGGTCCAATTAGTCGAAAAAGGGTCGTCCAAATCGAATCTGAGACCATAAATTTTTTGGACGGAAATTGAAAAAAAAGCAAGGCTAACCCCTTTGCATTTTTCGCGAAAATTTTCACGATTTTGAAAAGTGCTGGAATAAATTCTTTCATGCACTATTCTGACGTAATCTTGCCTGAGGAGACGATTAGGCGCAGTCCCAATACGCTGCGAGCAACGTATAAGAAGTTACAGCCGAAAATCGAGAACCTGGATTTTCGACATTTTTCTGCAGGTGCTTTTTCCGTTGTAACTTCTCTTCTGTTGATCCCACGCTCTTTCTGCCGCGTTTTCTGAGTTCCTGAGGGTCCAATTAGTCGGAAAAGGGTCGTCCAAATCGAATCTGAGACCATAAATTTTTTGGACAAAAATTGAAAAAAAAGCAAGGCTAACCCCTCTGCATTTTTTGCGAAAATTCTCACGATTTTGAAAAGTGCTGGAACAAATTCTTTCGTGCACTATTCTGACGTAATTTTTCCAGAGGAAACGATTAGACGCAGTCCCGATACGCTGCGAGCAACGTATAAGAAGTTACAGCCGAAAAACGAGAACCTGGATTTTCGACATTTTTCAGCAGGTGCTTATGCTTTCGTAACTTCTCTTCTGTTGATCCCACGCTCTTTCTGCTGCGTTTTCTGTGTTCCTGAGGGTCCACTTAGTCGGAAAAGGGTCGTACAAATCGGATCTGAGACCATAAATTTTTGAGACGAAAATTGAAAAAAAAGCAAGGCTAACCCCTTTGCATTTTTTGCGAAAATTTTCACGATTTTGAAAAGTGCTGGAATAAATTCTTTCGTGCACTATTTTGACGTAATTTTGCCAGAGGAAACGATTAGGCGCAGTCCCAATACGCTGCGCGTAACGTATAAGAAGTTACAGCCGAAAAACGAGAACCTGGATTTTCGACATTTTTCTGCAGGTGCTTTTTCCGTTGTAACTTCTCTTCTGCTGATCCCACGCTCTTTCTGCTGCGTTTTCTGAGTTCCTGAGGGTCCAATTAGTCGGAAAAGGGTCGTCCAAATCGAATCTGAGACCATAAATTTTTGAGACGAAAATTGAAAAAAAAGCAAGGCTAACCCCTTTGCATTTTTTGCGAAAATTTTCACGATTTTGAAAAGTGCCGGAATAAATTCTTTTATGCACTATTCTGACGTAATTTTGCCAGAGGAAACGATTAGGCGCAGACTCAATACGCTGCGAGCGACGTATGAGAAGTTACAGCCGAAAAACGAGAACCTGGATTTTCGACATTTTTCAGCAGGTGCTTTTTCCGTTGTAACTTCTCTTCTGTTGATCCCACGCTCTTTCTGCCGCGTTTTCTGAGTTCCTGAGGGTCCAATTAGTCGGAAAAGGGTCGTCCAAATCGAATCTGAGACCATAAATTTTTTGGACAAAAATTGAAAAAAAAGCAAGGCTAACCCCTTTGCATTTTTTGCGAAAATTTTCACGATTTTGAAAAGTGCTGGAACAAATTCTTTCGTGCACTATTCTGACGTAATTTTTCCAGAGGAAACGATTAGACGCAGTCCCGATACGCTGCGAGCAACGTATAAGAAGTTACAGCCGAAAAACGAGAACCTGGATTTTCGACATTTTTCAGCAGGTGCTTATGCTTTCGTAACTTCTCTTCTGTTGATCCCACGCTCTTTCTGCTGCGTTTTCTGTGTTCCTGAGGGTCCACTTAGTCGGAAAAGGGTCGTACAAATCGGATCTGAGACCATAAATTTTTGAGACGAAAATTGAAAAAAAAGCAAGGCTAACCCCTTTGCATTTTTTGCGAAAATTTTCACGATTTTGAAAAGTGCTGGAATAAATTCTTTCGTGCACTATTCTGACGTAATTTTGCCAGAGGAAACGATTAGGCGCAGTCCCAATACGCTGCGCGTAACGTATAAGAAGTTACAGCCGAAAAACGAGAACCTGGATTTTCGACATTTTTCTGCAGGTGCTTTTTCCGTTGTAACTTCTCTTCTGTTGATCCCACGCTCTTTCTGCTGCGTTTTCTGAGTTCCTGAGGGTCCAATTAGTCGGAAAAGGGTCGTCCAAATCGAATCTGAGACCATAAATTTTTTGGACAAAAATTGAAAGAAAAGCAAGGCTAACCCCTTTGCATTTTTTGCGAAAATTTTCACGATTTTGAAAAGTGCCGGAATAAATTCTTTTATGCACTATTCTGACGTAATTCTGCCAGAGGAAACGATTAGGCGCAGACCCAATACGCTGCGAGCAACGTATAAGAAGTTACAGCCGAAAAACGAGAACCTGGATTTTCGACATTTTTCAGCAGGTGCTTTTGCTACCGTAACTTCTCTTCTGTTGATCCCACGCTCTTTCTGCTGCGTTTTCTGAGTTCCTAAGGGTCCAATTAGTCGTAAAAGGGTCGTACAAATCGAATCTGAGACCATAAATTTTTTGGACAAAAATTGAAAAAAAAGCAAGGCTAACCCCTTTGCGTTTTTTGCGAAAATTTTCACGATTTTGAAAAGTGCTGGAACAAATTCTTTCGTGCACTATTCTAACGTAATTTTTCCAGAGGAAACGATTAGACGCAGTCCCAATACGCTGCGAGCAACGTATAAGAAGTTACAGCCGAAAAACGAGAACCTGGATTTTCGACATTTTTGAGCAGGTGCTTATGCTTTCGTAACTTCTCTTCTGTTGATCCCACGGTCTTTCTGCTGCGTTTTCTGTGTTCCTGAGGGTCCACTTAGTCGGAAAAGGGTCGTACAAATCGAATCTGAGACCATAAATTTTTCGGACGAAAATTGAAAAAAAAGCAAGGCTAACCCCTTTGCATTTTTTGCGAAAATTTTCACGATTTTGAAAAGTGCTGGAATAAATTCTTTTATGCGTTATTCTGACGTAATTTTGCCAGAGGTAACGATTAGGCGCAGTCCCAATACGCTGCGAGCAACGTATAAGAAGTCACAACCGAAAAACGAGAACCTGGATTTTCGACATTTTTCAGCAGGTGCTTTTGCTTCCGTAACTTCTCTTCTGTTGATCCCACGCTCTTTCTGCTGCGTTTTCTGAGTTCCTGAGGGTCCAATTAGTCGGAAAAGGGTCGTCCAAATCGAATCTGAGACCATAAATTTTTGAGACGGAAATTGAAAAAAAAGCAAGGCTAACCCCTTTGCATATTTTGCGAAAATTTTCACGATTTTGAAAAGTGCTGGAATAAATTCTTTCATGCACTATTCTGACGTAATCTTGCCTGAGGAGACGATTAGGCGCAGTCCCAATACGCTGCGAGCAACGTATAAGAAGTTACAGCCGAAAAACAAGAACCTGGATTTTCGACATTTTTCTGCAGGTGCTTTTTCCGTTGTAACTTCTCTTCTGTTGATCCCACGCTCTTTCTGCTGCGTTTTCTGAGTTCCTGAGGGTCCAATTAGTCGGAAAAGGGTCGTCCAAATCGAATCTGAGACCATAAATTTTTTGGACGAAAATTGAAAAAAAAGCAAGGCTAACCCCTTTGCATTTTTTGCGAAAATTTTCACGATTTTGAAAAGTGCCGGAATTAATTCTTTTATGCACTATTCTGACGTAATTTTGCCAGAGAAAACGATTAGGCGCAGACCCAATACGCTGCGAGCAACGTATAAGAAGTTACAGCCGAAAAACGAGAACCTGGATTTTCGACATTTTTCAGCAGGTGCTTTTGCTACCGTAACTTCTCTTCTGTTGATCCCACGCTCTTTCTGCTGCGTTTTCTGAGTTCCTGAGGGTCTAATTAGTCGGAAAAGGGTCGTACAAATCGAATCCGAGGCCATAAATTTGTTGGACGAAAATTGAAAAAAAAGCAACGCTAACCCCTTTGCATTTTTTGCGAAAATTTTCACGATTTTGAAAAGTGCCGGAATAAATTCTTTTATGCACTATTCTGACGTAATTTTGCCAGAGGAAACGATTAGGCGCAGACCCAATACGCTGCGAGCAACGTATAAGAAGTTACAGCCGAAAAACGAGAACCTGGATTTTCGACATTTTTCAGCAGGTGCTTTTGCTACCGTAACTTCTCTTCTGTTGATCCCACGCTCTTTCTGCCGCGTTTTCTGAGTTCCTAAGGGTCCAATTAGTCGTAAAAGGGTCGTACAAATCGAATCTGAGACCATAAATTTTTTGGACGGAAATTGAAAAAAAAGCAAGGCTAACCCCTTTGCATTTTTTGCGAAAATTTTCACGATTTTGAAAAGTGCTGGAATAAATTCTTTCGTGCACTATTCTGACGTAATTTTGCCAGAGGAAACGATTAGGCGCAGTCCCAATACGCTGCGCGTAACGTATAAGAAGTTACAGCCGAAAAACGAGAACCTGGATTTTCGACATTTTTCTGCAGGTGCTTTTTCCGTTGTAACTTCTCTTCTGTTGATCCCACGCTCTTTCTGCCGCGTTTTCTGAGTTCCTGAGGGTCCAATTAGTCGGAAAAGGGTCGTCCAAATCGAATCTGAGACCATAAATTTTTTGGACGAAAATTGAAAAAAAAGCAAGGCTAACCCCTTTGCATTTTTTGCGAAAATTTTCACGATTTTGAAACGTGCTGGAATAAATTCTTTCGTGCACTATTCCGACGTAATTTTTCCAGAGGAAACGATTAGACGCAGTCCCAATACGCTGCGAGCAACGTATAAGAAGTTACAGCCGAAAAACGAGAACCTGGATTTTCGACATTTTTCAGCAGGTGCTTATGCTTTCGTAACTTCTCTTCTGTTGATCCCACGCTCTTTCTGTCGCGTTTTCTGAGTTCCTGAGGGTCCAATTAGTCGGAAAAGGGTCGTCCAAATCGAATCTGAGACCATAAATTTTTTGGACAAAAATTGAAAAAAAAGCAAGGCTAACCCCTTTGCATTTTTTGCGAAAATTTTCACGATTTTGAAAAGTGCTGGAATAAATTCTTTCGTGCACTATTCTGACGTAATTTTGCCAGAGGAAACGATTAGGCGCAGTCCCAATACGCTGCGCGCAACGTATAAGAAGTTACAGCCGAAAAACGAGAACCTGGATTTTCGACATTTTTCAGCAGGTGCTTTTGCTTCCGTAACTTCTCTTCTGTTGATCCCACGCTCTTTCTGCTGCGTTTTCTGAGTTCCTGAGGGTCCAATTAGTCGGAAAAGGGTCGTCCAAATCGAATCTGAGACCATAAATTTTTGAGACGAAAATTGAAAAAAAAGCAAGGCTAACCCCTTTGCATTTTTTGCGAAAATTTTCACGATTTTGAAAAGTGCCGGAATAAATTCTTTTATGCACTATTCTGACGTAATTTTGCCAGAGGAAACGATTAGGCGCAGTCCCAATACGCTGCGAGCAACGTATAAGAAGTTACAGCCGAAAAACGAGAACCTGGATTTTCGACATTCTTCTGCAGGTGCTTTTTCCGTTGTAACTTCTCTTATGTTGATCCCACGCTCTTTCTGCCGCGTTTTCTGAGTTCCTGAGGGTCCAATTAGTCGGAAAAGGGTCGTCCAAATCGAATCTGAGACCATAAATTTTTTGGACAAAAATTGAAAAAAAAGCAAGGCTAACCCCTTTGCATTTTTTGCGGAAATTTTCACGATTTTGAAAAGTGCTCGAATAAATTCTTTCGTGCACTATTCTGACGTAATTTTTCCAGAGGAAACGATTAGACGCAGTCCCAATACGCTGCGAGCAACGTATAAGAAGTTACAGCCGAAAAACGAGAACCTGGATTTTCGACATTTTTCAGCAGGTGCTTATGCTTTCGTAACTTCTCTTCTGTTGATCCCACGCTCTTTCTGCTGCGTTTTCTGTGTTCCTGAGGGTCCACTTAGTCGGAAAAGGGTCGTACAAATCGAATCTGAGACCATACATTTTTTGGACGAAAATTGAAAAAAAAGCAAGGCTAACCCCTTTGCATTTTTTGCGAAAATTTTCACGATTTTGAAAAGTGCTGGAATAAATTCTTATGTGCACTATTCTGACGTAATTTTTCCAGAGGAAACGATTAGACGCAGTCCCAATACGCTGCGAGCAACGTATAAGAAGTTACAGCCGAAAAACGAGAACCTGGATTTTCGACATTTTTCAGCAGGTGATTTTGCTTCCATAACTTTGTTCCTGTTGATCCCACGCTCTTTCTGCTGCGTTTTCTGAGTTCCTGAGGGTCTAATTAGTCGGAAAAGGGTCGTACAAATCGAATCCGAGGCCATAAATTTGTTGGACGAAAATTGAAAAAAAAGCAACGCTAACCCCTTTGCATTTTTTGCGAAAATTTTCACGATTTTGAAAAGTGCCGGAATAAATTCTTTTATGCACTATTCTGACGTAATTTTGCCAGAGGAAACGATTAGGCGCAGACCCAATACGCTGCGAGCAACGTATAAGAAGTTACAGCCGAAAAACGAGAACCTGGATTTTCGACATTTTTCAGCAGGTGCTTTTGCTACCGTAACTTCTCTTCTGTTGATCCCACGCTCTTTCTGCTGCGTTTTCTGAGTTCCTAAGGGTCCAATTAGTCGTAAAAGGGTCGTACAAATCGAATCTGAGACCATAAATTTTTTGGACGGAAATTGAAAAAAAAGCAAGGCTAACCCCTTTGCATTTTTTGCGAAAATTTTCACGATTTTGAAAAGTGCTGGAATAAATTCTTTCGTGCACTATTCTGACGTAATTTTGCCAGAGGAAACGATTAGGCGCAGTCCCAATACGCTGCGCGTAACGTATAAGAAGTTACAGCCGAAAAACGAGAACCTGGATTTTCGACATTTTTCTGCAGGTGCTTTTTCCGTTGTAACTTCTCTTCTGTTGATCCCACGCTCTTTCTGCCGCGTTTTCTGAGTTCCTGAGGGTCCAATTAGTCGGAAAAGGGTCGTCCAAATCGAATCTGAGACCATAAATTTTTTGGACGAAAATTGAAAAAAAAGCAAGGCTAACCCCTTTGCATTTTTTGCGAAAATTTTCACGATTTTGAAACGTGCTGGAATAAATTCTTTCGTGCACTATTCCGACGTAATTTTTCCAGAGGAAACGATTAGACGCAGTCCCAATACGCTGCGAGCAACGTATAAGAAGTTACAGCCGAAAAACGAGAACCTGGATTTTCGACATTTTTCAGCAGGTGCTTATGCTTTCGTAACTTCTCTTCTGTTGATCCCACGCTCTTTCTGTCGCGTTTTCTGAGTTCCTGAGGGTCCAATTAGTCGGAAAAGGGTCGTCCAAATCGAATCTGAGACCATAAATTTTTTGGACAAAAATTGAAAAAAAAGCAAGGCTAACCCCTTTGCATTTTTTGCGAAAATTTTCACGATTTTGAAAAGTGCTGGAATAAATTCTTTCGTGCACTATTCTGACGTAATTTTGCCAGAGGAAACGATTAGGCGCAGTCCCAATACGCTGCGCGCAACGTATAAGAAGTTACAGCCGAAAAACGAGAACCTGGATTTTCGACATTTTTCAGCAGGTGCTTTTGCTTCCGTAACTTCTCTTCTGTTGATCCCACGCTCTTTCTGCTGCGTTTTCTGAGTTCCTGAGGGTCCAATTAGTCGGAAAAGGGTCGTACAAATCGAATCTGAGACCATAAATTTTTTGGACGAAAATTGAAAAAAAAGCAAGGTGTTACGTGGGGGTGAGAGTGTACTGAGCCGTGGTAGTTAATGATTAATTGAATAATCAAGCTCCCACGTAACGACAATGAATAAATATTGAAACTAAGAAAAGACCTACCTTTCGATAAGCCAGTAATTTGTAGGATCGTATTGCTATAGTCCTGTACAGGTCTGTGAGGTTTGTTCAAATTGTTGAGGCAATTTTATAATAATGAAAATGGGGAAAAGGTCGATCAAAATAAATGGTTCAATATGATTCAACTGGTAAAAAATGAAGTATATTCTGTTTCGATTTGGTGATTGAAATGTCTGGTAACAATCAATGGTGATAATGACATAAGAGCCGAAAGTAACAATTTATAAAGTGTTCGAGTTTATACAAATCGTGTATTGTTTTATTCTAAAGGATATTATTATTTGGTACCAGGAACATCTACTCTGAACGATTGTTATAACTAGCTGGTCGTGATTATTCGATATTGTATCTCTCTTTTTAGATTATCTTAAATCAATTATATATCCTATTGTTAAGTCTAGTTGATTAATTCTTGGAAACCATAAGTATGATTTAATTGGAGGTAGTGAAGCTAGCCACCAATTCTAGACTTGCTTTTAAATGAATATTGCTGAAGTAAATTCTGATTATAAAGGTGAAACAAGAATTCGTTCAATTTCGAAGAGTAACACTCGGATTGACTTATCTTTAGGTGAATCGGTCGACGAGATTGAGAGCCGTCGGATCGTGTCGGTCTGCGTCAGTAGAATTTGGGACCAGGGCCTCACCTCAAGTTCGGAAAAGTTGATCAATCGAACGATGTTGAACGTCGGTCACTTAGTCTTTGTAGATTTAGAACGATATCTCATTATCGAAAGTTATAGTAGAAAGTGTCAATTTGCTGATTTTGATGTATGTTAAAATTGATTCCAACGATTTATTTATTAAAACGCTAATGTAGTTATTATTATTATCACTTAAAATTACCTGATTCGGTTGAATCAGGGCCGAACTCATTTAATTATGGAAAATGGAATGGCATAAAAATGTCTATTCTCGAAATGATGAGATTTAGTAAATCACAGAAAAGATGGAAACGTAGAAAATAGTGAGTCTTTTGCAGCTAACAGAATAACTGAATGCTCGGTTTTGACGAATTAGCGCGAGACTAGGTCGGTCACAACTAAGATTTTCCAAACGCTACTCTTGCTCGAGAGGGCTAATCCGGGTTGACGTCCACGCACCTCGCGACTTGACAGACGAAAGACGCGGCTTCTTGGGTCCGAGGGTCCAAGGAGCTGCAGTTGTAATAAGTTACAACGGTAATTAGCCAATGAGATGCGAGAGCGACCTCCTGGCGCCAAAATCCACATGGTCAGCGTTACTTCACGCTCTTCGACGGTGTTCCGACGATTCTCAATCTCGTCGGTGACACATTGAAAATATGAACAAAATATATTTACATGCAAAGTTCACACATTCATTCATACATTCTAATAAGTAATCTGTTTTAATTTGGTGGTTCCAAAGGTAGTGATTTATCCTAGTTATTGATTACAGTTTTAACTTAAAAAGAGGGATATTTCCAGGCTGAGCGCTACTGATGCTAATTCAGCAGTCTCCTATCTCAGTTCTTGGTACCAGTTAAATAGAAGAAAGTTGAACCTTATACTAGGGATCATTGTTGGTCTCTACGTGACTTTTGCCTGGAGGGGTGGAACTCGACGTTATTAGAATATGAGATTTTGATGAAATGATATCTGTGCATTGTAGAAATTAAAGAAATGAAATGAAATGGAATTTTGAAAAAGGTACGCCAAGGCGGTACGTCGGGGCGTAACAAAGGCTGACCCCTTTACATTTTTGGCGAAGATTTTCGCGATTTTGAAAAGTGCCGGAATAAATTCTATCGTACACTATTCTAACGTAATTTTGCCAGAGGAAACGATTAGGCGCAGTCCTAATACGCTGGGATCAACGCATCTTTAGTTACAGCCAAAAAACCAGATCCTGTGTTTTCGACATTTTTCAGCAGGTGCTTTTTTGCTCGCCGTTTCTCTCCTGTTGGACCTACGCTCTTTGCGCTGTGTTTTCGGAGTTCCTGAGGGTCCAATCAGTCAGGCAAGGGTCATTTACATCGAATCTGAGACCAAAAACTTTCGGCTCTAGGAATGAAGAAAAAGTAAGGCTAACTCCTCTGTATTTTTGGCTACAATTATAGCGATTTTCGCCTACCTCGACCTCCTTCTCGTCCATCTCCGGCCACCTTCGACCACCGCCAACCACCCCCAACGACCACCGCTAGCCACTTCGGGTTATACCTTGAATACTAATGGATATTTTAACTATTAGAACGCATGACAAATATTGTGTCAGGATTATTATAATATTTGTATTGACACATTTCAACAAGAAGATTATGAAAAATTATAGAACTTTCACTAGCGCATTGATAACCATTGAATTTCGGCATGCGCGAAAAATTAATTAAAATGAATAATTTTAAACGTGACAAGATTAAAAAATTTTAGATAAAATATAATGACAATTGCCATTAAATGTTATAAAAGTTTTTTATTCACCGTGCACAAATACTCGTTCTCCTCGATCACCCGCAAACAACCTCTACCACCTCGACCACCGCCAACCACCTCCAACGTTAACCACCTCGGGTCATACCTCGAATACTAATGAATATTTCAAGTATTAGAACACATCAACAATATTGTGTAAGGAATAATGTAATTTTTCCATCGACAGATTTGACCAAGAAGATTATGAGAAAATTATAAAAAATTATCGAAATCTTACGACCGCATTGAGAGCTACTGAATTTGGGCTTGTGCGAAAAATGAATCGAAATAATTCATAGTAAATGTAACAAGTTGAAAAAAATGTGGATAAAATATAATTAGAATCGCCATCAAATGTTATAAAAATGTTATACTGACCGTGCACAAATAGTAACATAGCTTTTTGTTAATGGTTCACAGGAAAATAGTTGATTATAATTCTTTGTTCTGTACTATTACCGTATACAAATGGTTAAAAACTGAAAGCAATCAATTATTATGCAGCTAAATATTTAAGTAACACTGAAGAAAGGTGAATAATAAAATCAGATAATGGAGAAAAAATATTTCTCATGTCGGTTCAAAGTGGAAACCGGGTTTTTAAAATGCTGCCATATGAAAGATGGGGCAAAGTACAAATATTATTATTTTTTAAATCAATCAAATACGACAATTTTTCAGGGAAACGTCGAAATTGTCGGTTATTTTTTCTCTATGGAAGATAACCAACGAAGCTTTTCATAATTTCGAGTGTATTCCAACTTACATTTGGAGAGTACAAGAAAAATTTACTTATCATCAATTGTCGCAAAATGGCGAAGTTATTAGCAGGCCAATGAAGCGCCTCGCCGCTGGAATCCCGAATTGACAGGAAAGACGGACTGCGTAATTTGTGTCTGAAATGTAAAAGCTAAAATCACTTTGAATTGACATATATTTTTATCAACAATGAACTACAAAACTCATAAAGATCTATTAAATCACATTCATTTTCGTTCAGAATTTTCTTGGTAAAATCGTTACTTTTTACGTTCGAGCTCGACAATTCATATTATATAACGGTTTTTTGGGTTATTTCGACACATTGATAATAGAATGATGCGCGAATCGAAAATAACTAGTTTTGAAACACTCTCTTGTTAAAGCTCGCTCGGGGTCGGATGCCTAGTGCAACTGGTTTTTGTAGGGAAGACATAGTTGTAGGGGAGACTGGGGCACGACGAGTCCCCAAAAAATTCTGGTATTTGCTTCATAGTATACAGAATGAACACTGCCTTTGTGCATCTGACGCAAACCGAATCTATCAGTAAGATTTTTTCTATATAATGCTACAAATCAGGTTTACACATGCATGTAAGTATAACGTATTGTGATTTTATGACAATAAATTTCGTCAAAAAATACCACAGAACAATCAGCTAAGTGCTGACAGATTTGAAACACTACGCACAGCAATTCTAGCTCCAATTGAACGACGTTATTGTCATGTATTCCTATGTATACAATGCCAACCACTCACCAATTGCAATTTGTTAATCCTGGTCGTTCGGTTTTTTTTTCCTATCCGATGATAGTAGAAAACATGACGTTTTCAATAATCAAACTTGCAAACTTGAAAATTTGTCCGGAAGGTCAAAAGTCATCAGGTCAAGGACCTGGACAGCCAGAACTACGGAGCGCTTGTCCCTGAAGTCGAGTTTCACCAGGTAGCGGACCTGGAGCGTAGAAACTACGGAACGCCTGTCCTGGAAGTCGAGTTTCACCAGGTAGCGGACATAGAGCGCAGAAACTACGGAGCGCTTGTCCTGGAAGTTGAGTTTCACCAGGTAACGGACCTGGAGCGCAGAAATTACGGAGCGCTTGTCCTGGAACTCGAGTTGCACCAGGAAGTGAACCCGGAGCGCAGGATCCAGGAGGAAGAGAACCCGGTACACGAAATCTGCGGAGCGCGATTCTTATCCGTCCGCTCTACTGCGCGGTTGTATCCAGACTGAAGAATTTGGCCAGCTGATTACCATAGATCGATGACGTCGAGAGAAAAAAAATTTTGGGTGACGTCACTTACCGAACAGCCGAACATCCGACATCCAAACTTTGGTATCAAACTTTAATACTATGCATGATGTATGATGCATGACGATGTATCATGTATGATGTACGATGATATGATATGACGTATGATGATTTTAGTTTTCAATGTGTCATCCATTACTGTAGTAATTTTGCAATCACTGTAATTACATTGTAATCATGAAAATGTCTTCAATCTAGCGGTCATTTTTTTAATTGTAATCATATGCAATCATACCGTAGTCATTGTGGTTACAATAACAGTAATAATCACAATAACCTATACCAATAATATCTATACTATTACAGCATATAACGACCGAATTCGTAATAAAGAGTAGTATGAACTAGACTATGTTAATCTACCTATCTCGCTGCCTATTGTCAAAAACTAATTGCACAAAAACTAAATTATCCTCGATTTTACAAATGATAAAGATAAAACAGCTTACGAATTTACGTACTTCAATGAGTATAAATTGTTTGAATATCAGAAGATCAGAGAGCACCGTATCACATTATAAAATCATAACATATCATGTTCAAATCAGAATTTAAGACAGAACCAAGTAATATCAAGCTAATGCTGTACGGCAAAGGAAAGCATCAGTTCCTATAAGTTACATTTAATTAAATCAAATTAGCAACGATTTATTAAATGTCAATGATATCGTACGATAGTTACGCCTGTAGAAAAATATAACTGCGTCATAAACTATAATAAGCTAGTTTGATCTAAATCAGATTGAGATTAATCGAATTGAATTTAGGTAATTGTAAGAATAGGAATTAAGTCAGTTAAAATCAAATGAACTAAATTAAACTATGTTTTGTTTAAACCGAATCAAAATAATCTAATTAGATGCAAGTTACTTGCTGACAGCGAATACAAAACGAGCATTGCTCACGAAACTGCTAAAATCCTTCAATCACGCACGTATATTTATTACAACTACGTATAATCAACGAAATGGCTGCAATTACTTTGATATTAGTACCCAATTCCGAATTCCCCGAATGAAATTAGAATTTGTTTTGAAATAAAACCGATTCCTTTCAAGTATTTTCGCTTCGTTTCAATACAAAATACTTCACACCCGGAAATTATAAATTTGTTCCAATTTATCGAGAAACTCGTATTTATTTATAGATAATGAGCAATGACTAATGAGTTTCCAAATGGCTTATCTCCCGCCTTGGCATCAACCCACACTGCGTCAATCGGTTAATTATGTCATTGACCCCTAACAACAAATACGAAGATATTTTTCGATTGTAAGGACGCAACAAGTCTGTCGTAAGTACACAGAACATGCGACGCAGTTTATAAACTTGAAACTTGTTTACCTCGTGTTGATTAAAACGTGGCAGCGACGTGGAAACATGTGAATTCGGCGAGTTAGGTCGGTAAGGTAGAACACGTGGCTAGGAATGACTGAAAAATCACAGTCCGCAACCTTTGAGGTTAGGTCATGTAAGACGCTAATATCGTTCCGTACCATCGAGCTTGCGAATACTGAATCAATAGATTAACTAACTTGCTAACGATCGAAGTTTAGCTGCGCTCATAATTATTCGTACGGCAAGTCAAAATATCTCTTTTCTATTCTACTGATACTGAGTATGTATCGTTTTTACCAGAGTTACAATTCAGTTACTTTTGTTTAGAGGTTTAAACTCATAGCGGGCTATTGATGATATCGGAGTTTCGGACACTAGCATCATGACCTCGTTGACAGCTATTCCTACCGTGTCGCGAATATCAAGCCGTGTTATTCGTATCCTCGGTTGCAATCCAGGCCCGATGACGTTGCAGGGGACAAACACGTACCTCGTTGGTACAGGACCAAGGTGATTACATCGTGAAAATATTTTGTGTTGAAATACTCTTCCTGCATAAATACTGATAATGTTAGTTTGTAATAAAACATTTATTGGGAACTTTAAATGTTGCAAAACTTCTATTTACACGGATTTCGGAGCAAGAAGAAAAGAAAATGTAAAACCTTGTTAATTTCTTTAAGTTACTGAATAGCTATTTCAAATTGTTTCAAACAAAATTCGTGACGATGAGGTCGAGTACTTGTCCTCAATAGAGAAACGTAGCTTTAAGGGAGGTTTTCTACTTTGTTAGACTAAAAAATGTTCGAATTTTCACAAATTATTGATGCGAAAAATATTAAATATAGATTGTTGATATTTGGCATACTTACTAACCGGTCTTTATTGAACGTAATAGTATTTTTTTAAGTTTGACAAAAGATGGCACTGGGAGTTGCAGGAACCGTGTAGGTCGGTGCGCCGACGATGATATTCTTCGCTTGCGGAACTCCTAAGTCCTGGACGAGTAATCTGAAGAAAAAATATCAAATATATTTTTACTTTGTACAATATTGTGTACAAGTTGAACTAAAATCAAGAATAAAAATTGAAAAATAGCAAAACAGTGAGTGTTCAAAGGGGATGCTTAGTTCTTCACCCAAGATGCAGTTTTTTGTTCATAAAATGAAAGCGCTCGAATATTTTTGGATAATTTTAGTTCAACTAATGAAGATGTTTGTTGTACACGTTCCTGCCATATTTCATAACGATTGCTCATCTAGGATGTGTAGGGACACTTCCGGAAACTGAGAAAACGTGGTTTCGAGAAAAACGTGTTTAAAGTTAATCTGCATTTTATTTTCGAACCCCAGTCATGCGTTTGGAGGTAAAAAAATAAAATCATGAGTTATAGAGTTAATTTCAATGAAAAAATTCTAATTTTTCTTGAAACTATAAATAATAAAGCCCCTCAAACTCAGATTCTCTAAGTGTTTTCATTTTCTTTCAAAAAAACTCCTAATAATAGGTATGAGTTTAGACCGTGCAAGCTGTAACCCCCCCTCCCTCTAAGACGTCATCGCCCAAGTCTTTGAGCCAATCTTGCCTCTTTTAATGCAGTGGAATGTATGGCGGCAGCTTTTTTCACGCGTACCGTATCCCTTTTGTCTGCCATTATTTTTGCTTGGATTCCAATTGTGAAATTTGCTGAGCGTATACTTGTGCATTGGCTCTTTCCGATAAAAAAGAATCGAAAACTTTTTTTATTCTGGCCCAACAAAGTAGAAGCCTCCCTTGAGGAAGAAGAACAAGAAGTGCTGACTGAAGATGTTAATTCAACGCAAAAAGAGTTTCAAGTTCGTACCGTTAACGTAACGAGACATTGGAATAAAATTCAGTATTTTGCAACTTTCAAGTGAGTTTGAAGATATTCAGTTTGCAAAATATGCAGCGTCGGATTAACGCCTAGGTCGACTAGGCCCAGGCCTTGGGCGGCAGATTTTTCATGGTGGCAAATTTTTAGAAGCAGCACTGCCGTTTTTTTTCTTTTTTTCTTGTTAAGATTACATTATTACAGTTTTTGCCGTCAGATCGTGTTCCAATCATATTCGGATGAAATGATAATTAGTGGATACATTGTATTTTTTGCAATTGAAAAAGATCTTACAACTTCTACGTATTACACAGAGTTAATTGAGAGATTTGCTGCTCAAAAGAGTGGACGTAGACCGATGTAAAAAAAAAAACTAAGTTACCCAAAACGTCATGGCATCGACTTATTGAACTATGCATTTTCTTTCATTTAAATAATAAGATATCGGA